>NW_009224701.1:23254-23623 GCF_000690835.1 Fulmarus glacialis | reverse complement strand
CCCTACACTGGATCAGGCTCGCGTTAGAAAAGGGCCGCTTGAAGAGTGGCAAAACACTCGTGACAAGACGCGATTCAGGCTGCAATTCAGGATTACCAGTTTTCAACAGCTAGGGAATCTGGCCCTAATTTTTAAATCCTAATTTATACCACATTTTGCTTTGGTTATTGATGCCATCAAATAAAAACGAAAATTGCTCAAAGTATTTGGCACTCTTCAGACTTCTCTTTTTTGCACTGAATGAAGCCAGGGCACTAGCAGAGCCGGAGTTAGTTGCAAGAAAAAGGCAAGAGATCCTGCTGCTCCTATACTTAATAGGGGGCCAGTTCTAGGGCAGAAAATAAGACATAAATTCATGCTTCAAAATGA
>NW_009224701.1:0-23229 GCF_000690835.1 Fulmarus glacialis | reverse complement strand
CTACAGTAGCAGAGAAAAAGTAATAGAGTTATTTTGAAACAGTTTCCTGAAAAGGGGAGTAAAACTTTGCGCATAACAGTAACTTCAGGACTTTGTTTGTGTAGGCCTGGGATATATGAATACAGCGAATTCCCTTCTCCTGAGCAGTATATTGCTTTTAGGTATTCACTCCCTTAACACTCACCCTAACCAGCATGCGCAATTTACGTGAAAGCAACTTATTAGAAAAGAGTTGTTAGCCTGGAATATTAGTTGATCACTACAGTCAAGCTTGTGTGCATGTATCGATTCTAACTCCTGGTTTTGGTTACTGGTTCATACAAATTTTCTGAAACTTACATTTTTCTGGAAAATTTTTTTCCAGGTGGGGGTCTTTGGCTAAGAAAGAAAGAAAGAAAGAAACTGGTTCAGATGATTTTGAGAATAAGGAAGGTGAAATATATACTTATCCAATTATTAAAGTGCTTTGATCTTATATTAAAGGACTTAAGCTCCAAAATAAAGAGGAGCAGAAAACTGAAACAACACAACAACAGAAGAAACCAAAAGAGAGGGTCTGATGCATAAGTACATTGCAAGTATTCAGTGTGGTTTCATGTCTCTCTCTTATTCAAAAGCTATTATATCCTGCTCATTTGGCCTAAAATATGGCCCTTCTTGCTTGACTCCTACAAACACATCAAAAGGTACTTGTAGAGCTCCTGTGCCCCTGCAGCATCCGCCGGAGCCAAAGAAAGATGAAAATGCTTGAAACTTCTGAGAATTGTGTTCACTTTTATAATAGATGCCTAGCTTAAGGGGCCACAATTGAAAATGTTGATTCCGAGTTTTAAAATGTTGGCCTCATTACTTAACCGGTGCCCTGCTGAAACTGTGAAAAGACATCTTTGGTAAGAGAAGGGACACAGACTCCCCTAAGGATAAAATATTGCCCATTTTAAGCAAATGGAAGATTTACCATTGGCTCAAGAGGGCCAGTGTCAGCCACAAAGTGCTACCTTGGAGAAAGCTGCAAAACGTATTAACACAGTTCAAGTTACTTTTATTAATTTTTTTTTGATGTCATGATTGAATTTGTTGCTTTTCTGTAATTAGTAAATATTGTTTTAAAGTTAAGAGCATCGTAATAGCAGGATGTCATCATAATTATTACAGTTTACATTACAACTGTAAATACAACACTATAATAAATTTACCCCAACTTTTTACTCTCAAAATAGTCTTTTTTCTTGGTAATTCACAAAAATAAACTGAAAAAATATTAAAAAAATCTTCGACCATGACAGAAAATTCCCCACATATCTTCGATATGACAGAAAATTCCCTATAGTGTTATCACCATCATATATCCATGGATATACCCTTTCATATACAATACACATGACAAATATACACTACATAGCAGAGGTTTGCTTCCTTCCTTTCCATTCCAGTAAAGTCTCCACCTACCCGTCCTCTAGGCCTGTTCTTTCGTTTTGGAATATCTTCTTCCAAATCCTCTTCCTCATTCACTTCATCGGCATTTTCATCATTTTCTAAAACTCTCTGTGGTTGAACAATAAACAGGAATGGTTAGAAGAAAAGATGACACATACAACCAACTGCTGCTCTTTACCACAGAGATTGCAGGTTATTAAATTACAGTTGATTAATGATATAATGCCAAATCAGATCCCAGAACCCCTACTTCTTTCCACTAGAGCAAAATTTGTTTTCCCTTCCACCCTCAGTTCTCCAGGGAGTTCTTATTGAAAAATACCACTGATACCAGTCAACTACAAAAAAAAGGTTCCTAAGAAACAACAGTGGCATCACTGAACACTGATATCCCAAGACAACACAAGTATTAGTATGCATAACTGCAGACCCTGCCTGGGAAATTGTTTGCATGATTTTTTTATTTTGGTTTCTTGCACCTTAAATTGTTTTGTTTTCCTCTAATGTTGAGAATGCACTTTAAGAAGACAAAAATCAGTGTTTTTCTCCTTGGCAGCTCAGAATTTTCTTTGTTTAGCAAAAATAGAGAAAATTCCCCCATATATTCCAGCATGTTTAGTGGACCTAGAAAGTAACATCTTTCAGGGCTTACACCATAGGTACAACTCTGTAATCTGGAAGCACGGGTCTTGCTGCATGAAAATGCTGAGGAAGTACAGGTCTCATTGAAGTTAATAGGAACAATAGCAATAGCTCCTTCAATTAATTATTTAATAGGAACAATAATTCATCATCTCACATAACTGTGAGATGCCCAGGCCAGGGAATTTCAATCCTTTTATCTTCATCTTTTGAAATGTAACCTCTATAGAATCAAACACAGGCTGGCCGCCCTGAAAACATGCACAAGTCGGACATCGCACGGACAAAGGCAAGACAAACCATCACAACACTAATGTGGAAAGAATTCCTGTTGAAATCCCCTCAACCCTTGGCATGTCTGCTAGAAATACAGAAATGAGCCCTAGCCACTCCTGCCGTTCATGGTGCGGTGCCATTTCGTAAGGCACTAATCTGGAATCACTAACTTATCTTTGCCATGCCACCATTCATTTAAATTACAACATGCAGCCATGATGCAGATTCAAATCAGTGACTTTAAACTGATGGGGAGGTTTTTCAGTCTTACTGTATTTGTCCCTTCCCTATAATTTCTAGTTAACAGCTATTTGAGAGCCAGCAGAGGGAGAACAGGAGCAAATCACAGTTGCTTTCTCTCCTTCCTACATACCTCAAGCACCAAATCCTCAATTTGTGGAAAAGAATACAACAGAAATTTCACTTTTAAAAAAGCCTGTATTTGGAAGACCAACTATACAAGTTTATTCTTATTTTATCAGCTAAATTTTTAAGACTAATATTGGACAGTGTCCCTTTCAAAAAGTACAAACAACTTTTAGAACATGGTCAAGAGGATCAAGTCTTCATCTGGATTTTGCTCCTTTTATTTTTAAATCTCAGGAGACTATTAATGAGGTCAGACCATCATGAAATACAGTTTCACATAATACTAGAGTACTAAATACTAGAGGGTGTAAAAGTTAAGCAAGTTCCAGTTCTACAAACATTAAATGTTTCTTAAAAATTCATGCAATTGCATACATTAATTGACTTCATCTTAGGAAACTGAAGCACTTGGAAAATGTTATACATGAGGAGACTAGTGGCATGTAAGAAAATAAGCAAACTTACTGATATGACTTTATATTTTTACATTGTTTCATATCTTAAAGTATCTCCAAAAAAAAGGGAAGGTTGCAACCATACCGTATGTGGGAGGGGAAGGAGGTAGTTTACAACAATAATACTACACAAGAGCAGTTAAGAGAAATATTACAAACCGCTTTGTTTAAAATCGCAGCATCAATTTAGGAAAGAGATAATAAGTAACAAGTATGAATTTGGTGGCACTGCCAGGGTAATGACTTTAATTCTTGACAGAAGGAGCATAGCCTTTCTGATGCATGGTCAAAAGGCTATTCTAAGCCTTCTCCAGCAAACGATGGAGACACACATTCAATACCAATTTACTGCAGGGCAAAATCCTCAACCCTGTTAAATACCAACTGTACAGCAGGTCCCAATGACTGCATCTGTTAAGCAGGGGCAACCCTTACCCTTTTTAGCAAAGTAACTTTTCTTTTCCTATTGTCTTCTAAAAGTTTCCCAGCCCAATGTACTTCAGTGCAGCTAAGCACCAAGTCTTCTCCTGACAGATACTGTGAGTTTGAGAGGGTGGTAAGTGGCTGGGACTGAGGTGGGAATTACAACTATGTCTATCCCACCTGCTCACTCTCACCACCACTGAGGCTGGGCCCATTCAAGTTATGGCGCAGAAGAGCATGCAAAGGAACAAAAGAGATTTGCATTCTCTTATTTGTCATACAGATAAAAGGCATTGATCGTGATTTTGATCTGATACAGTCTAGCTGCCAGGTGCTGAAGTACACACTGAAAGCTAGCTACTAGTAAAAGCTTCGACAATCATTGTTCTATAGACCGAATCCAGATGAGCTGCGCTTGCATAAGAAACAACAGCAAGACATGCCTTTTGCATCTGTTCTGATGAAGCTAGCATCCAGATGACAGGTCACCGCTAGGGCAGCTTAGCTGAAAACTTTTTGTATGTTTTTGCACCCCCTCCCTGCTCTCCAATGCCCAGACTTGTGTCTATTCCACCCTCTCTGAAGTCTCTTTCCTTGGACTGCTGCTGGAGATAATTTGGGAGCTCAGATCGCACAGCAACATCCAAAGGCACTTGTCAATCTCATAAGGATGCTGCACCATGACTTCTTGTGACCTTGGAAGCAGGTATAAACAGAGATTTAGGGCTCTCAGCTTAATAGACCAAGGTACACTATTAGGAAGGAAACACAGAGGGGGCCTCATGCCGAGCTTTTCCCCACTCCATGATCACGGGATGCTTCCTCTTTGATGGTGCTCCTTTACCTATGGAACTGGGAACGGGAGACCTGATTTTTCTGCCCTGACATGTGTGAAATTTCTAGCAAACAGACCAGTAGGACTGAGTTCCAAGTAATATAGATTTGATGCCCATGCTCTTCTGTTTCATTTGGCATAGGGCTGCCCACTCAAATTTTTACTAGTTTCAGGTATAGACGCATCATCTTGTATCTCAGCCAAAATTACCAAGTTTGACACATTGCCAATGGCTCCTGCTAAAAATCACCACTGGAGACTCATAGCACAATGGTGTTTTAGCATCACCAAAGATTTGCTGCTGCTCCCCCGAGAGAGGCCCACCTTCCTAGCAATTTAATATGTCTTTATAAAGTGACATGCCCTAATATAAGAACCCTTTATATTAGCTGAATTCCTTCTGTGACAGACCCACAAATGTGTTTCTACTTTTAATTGTTAAAGGATGAAATGGAATCTTGACAAATAACTTTCAAGCCATAATTCGAGTGAAGAGGCAATATTTCTCATACCTGCGTCACTAATAATGAGATAATTAACATTAGAATATTTTTAATGATTCATTTTGCTTGTGTACTTCCTGAAGGCTTCTCAGTATAAGAAAAAACAGACAAGGCAATAACACGTTTTTGTCTATAGTCAGCAGCTGTGAATCCAACTTCAAATCCATGTCCAAATTCGCTTTAAATCTGAGGCACTAAAATTCAGTTTATGGTTGGGACCCATCTCTGCTTGTCAGTTTTATATGTAATCGTCTCTTAGTGCTGCAAAACAAATTCCAACACAGGAGCCGTGCAGAACACAGCCAAATGACTGAGATTCTTGTGACAGGAGGAGCGTGCGAGATCCGGAGTTCATTTTGAGCATCACAGTGTAGCACAATGGTTTGATAACATTTTGACAGTAGAATGACACAACTATCAACAGATGCACTGTTCTGCCACAGAATAAAATCTGCTGGGCTTAGAGACAAATTGTAAAATCCAGCCCTGCTGTCAGGGCGTGGGGCTCTCCTTTACCTGGATTTCTTGTATAGTGTCTTCCTCTTTAGTGTCAGGTTTTTTCTCTATTCCCTCTCCACGCAGCAAGGCTTCCAGAGTTGTACTTTCTGATGTGAACCCATCTTTTTTCAGAGGCAGATCAACTTCTGAAAAACAAAACACACCGACTGTATATGTCTCCCCCGGACAGCTAACAAGCAGAAAGACAGAGATGACAAGCAGAAGACTGACAGACTTTCAAGCTTGTTTCTATCTTGAAGGAGAATTCTTCAAGTTCTTCTTTTAACTGCTAAGGATCTCCATATAGGGAACATTTCTATCTTACTGAAAACCTGGTATCTTTTCAATCACTGTGTTTGCTTACAGGAAAAAAAGGCTGGACATATTGTATCAGGAGGAAATAAATGGGGAAAAAATCCTTCTCCATTACGTAAACTCCCTATGTTTCAAATAAAGAACAAAACCACGGCTTTCTAAGATACTGAAATAACAAATATGAAGATCCGATCTCCCAAAGTAGAAAAGTAGTTTAATGCAATTTAGCATCTGGCACAGTTTACACAGCACAGCTACAAGTAGCATTCTCCTACACCAGGGCGTCCCGCACGTGGGGAAGCAGAAAGCTAGTGTGTGGGGCCAATGCTGAGAACTTAAACTGAAAAAACGAAGGGATGCGTCTTGAATCTTCATTTAATATTGACTAGGTAAAATCTTCAGTTTGTTTTAAATGGGCCTACACCAATGAAGAAACACCAGTCAGCACAGCTATGAGTGCAGAATCCAGCCCAGAAAACAGGACGACCGGCAGCCACTGCAGGAGGAGCCAAAGGCTGCGCGGGGGCAGGCCTGGGGCACGGGACTCCAAGAGGCAGTGCAGGTTTACGAGGAAGCTTGATGCAACTTGCCATACAAGTGAAAGATCAGAGCCTTACTCCCCTTCCGAATGCTGCCACTAGATTAGGCGGCTGTGCAGCAGACAGGCAAATACAGCACGTTAATTTTAGCAAGATGTTAAAATACATCTAGGGAAGAATTCAGTTTTCCTTGCAGATCCTGGCCTCTACCCCACTCGCGCAAGAGTTCATTCAGAGCAACCCTGAACCTCTCTTTACCTGACCATGCCAAGGTGTGGATTTCTCAAGTACTCCCTCCCTTCTAAAACGAATTCCTTCCTCTAGGCCAACAGATTTATAAAGCAATAATGTACAGGACCGGCACTCACAAATCAGCATCTGGTGTCCTTATTTCATAGCTCTGTCCACTTCGCATCTTTTAGGACTGTGTTGTGTTCCCCAGTCTGCCTGAAGCTCCCTGCCTTTCTATCACCATGAGTTGTAAACTCTGCAGGGCAGAAATTCATGTGTTTATAAAGCCCCAAATCACTCCTGCAATCCAAATAATGAACGAACACTTCCACCTGGGACAGTAAAGTATAATCTGTTTCTTGGGGGCAATTGCATCCCAGGAATATGTTTGTTCTATATATGAAAAACTCTAAGCCAGCAAATGATTCAGGGTCCCTGATCAATGCTTCCACAACATGCTTGCTCAAGTCTTCTGAACAGAGAGAGCATTGCTTAGCCAATAACCACAGAAAATCCAGCAAAAATTCCAGCAAAAGCTATTCTATTCATGGAGGGAAAGGCTGTGTACAAACCATGCAGAAAACCCAAACCACTGGGATTTTCAAAGGAAACTCCCAGGACAACGCACACAATGGGATGGGGTCAACAGTGAATTGATCCCCCTTCTCATCACAAGGAGGTCTATTCAATCAGGCCTCTCTTCTTGGCATTAAGCTCTGCACACACACCCATTATGCCACCTTCCCCAATTTCTCCCTTACTTGACCTATAAAAAAGACAGAGAAGTCAACAGAGGATCATACAGATTGAATTTCCCTGTATGAACTCCTACTACCTCCCTTTAGATGCTAAATCCAGACATTTCAATAGAAAGAAGGGATTTTAGACTTGATTTATGTGCAAATCCCAACACTTGAATCTAAAGTCACTAAGGAACCTCCATAATCATCTCTGGCTGTGGGCTTGGCTTGGTTTCAAAGTCCTGCGCTTAGGTGCAAAAGGGCATTTGCTTTGTATTTAGAACCTTGTGGGACTGCAAAACCCAAGGGGTCATCATACATTCAGCAAGAGAAGAAGCTTCAAGCAAGCTCAAGGGCATCGGAAACAAACATGTCTTCACTGTGACAAGCTATGCCTGTGTCTGGATACCGATACATTCAGCAAACGAATGCATTAGAAAAAGGGAATGAGCACGGAAGGGGTGAGGGATAAGTAAAAGGTATATGAAAGTAAAACTACTTCCTGTTTGTTCCAGAGATATTGAACATTAAGTCAGAGGGAAAGGTAGTCTTTAAGGTCAAAAACCAGCAGCTGTCTTTAATAGACATGTTTGTTTTGTGTGGTGCTGCTACTTCCCACCAGCAACACTCCAGGAGACTTTTCATCCAAAACTCTCAGAGCATTTTTTAATTATTAAATTTAACATCCCACTGACAAAGCGGTGTGAGGTAATACTTTTATTCCCAGTTTACTGATGGGGAGATTGAGTCACCAAGAAGTTAAGTTAGCGAGCAGGAAATCCGGTGAAAAGAAACTCAGGGCAGCTGCCTCCCATCTGCCCGCTAAGCTTACTGCTATTCAACTCCTTCATTTTCTTCTCCACTGGTAGCTTCTAGGAGTCCATTTTCATTCCTAAGTAGCTCTAGAAAGTGCGAAATGGCAGACGCTGTCTTTTCTGGAATGTAAAGCTTACAGTATAAAAACCTACAAAGGTCCAAAGACCACCTCTTAGTAATGAATTCAATTTTTGTAATTAATTCAGTCCTTCCTGGAAGATGGTTAGTCTGTAAAGGATACAGTAATGAAGACAGGAAATTATGTTTCCAAGCCACTTTTTGAATCCTCAGAGATAAAAGTCTCCAAAAATCTAAACAATGGTTCAGTTAACCTAGAGAAATAGTTAAACGTTACTAGGGATCATTAAATTAATTTCACTAAATCCCTAATTTTCTCTCTCCTATTTAACTCTCCAGGATTTTCCCACAAAAGCTAGAAAAGTATATTTTTCTCTTGTGCTTGTACCCTAAAGAAAACTGAAAAGCCAACTTAATGCCTGAAATGTAGTTTTCATCTGAAAGACCAAGGCTTGCCCCAGACCACAGGAACTGCTTAGAGAAGCAAGGCGGGGTCCGTTCCACCCACTGTCCTGCTTATGAAGGCACCAGCCAACGTCAGAAGCTTCAAACAAGGCTTGAGAAAGCCTTGAGTCTTCTAGGCTTGAGAAATTAAGCCGTGACCCCACACTTGCCTCTGTCTGCTTTGATACTTGTTGTGCTATACTGTGCAGTCACGTCAGATGCTGTAGAAGAAGGTACGAGTGTCTGTCAGGAGAGAAATGCAAAGAAAATAATCTACCCTAATACCACATTTCACTCTGATCTCTAACAGGTCAGTCCTGAGGGATAAATGCAGTATCACTTCGAGTTATCCTAAATCTGGCTTTTCTGGAAATGCACAGAATAGCCCAGCCCTTTGAATTCTGATACACTTTCGCCCTCGATGTTTTCCCACCTGAGTGAGTTCAACAGTTAAACTACGGTTTGAAAGAAGGAGTGCTTCACTTCATTGCTTGTCCCCTTGTTCTTGCTATGAGATGGGGAAAATAGAAGTTCCAAACTTTTTTGTCATTTATTTTTATTCCTCTCCTTTCGAGGATAACCAGTCACAATTTTTTCTATTACTCTGCTGTGGGAAGTTTTCCATACGGCTTTGTCCTGTCAGACCTCTCTAAACTTCCTCTTTAAGAAGATTTAATAATCTTCCCAAGATGGACCAATACTGGATCTGATATTTTCATATGAAGCCACATCCCCCATTTAAACAAATGCATTACAATATTCTTTATATTTTCCCCGCAGGCAGTGTCCTGCAGTGTCCAAGCTGCATACTAAGCAGAATTAGGAACCTTGTAACAGGGACAAGAACTTCCTGTAAGTAATTCTTTCAACATACAGTGACAAATTAAAATGTCCATCCCGCCACCCATTCACCAAGCACATTCAGATTTCCCCAAGGAGGCCTGCAGAGACCTCCCTGGCCACGATGGCTCTAAATAACTTTGTACTATGTGCAAATCTTTGTAGTTTACAAGGTACTCCCTCCCTCCAACTTGTTCATTACTATATCACACAACACTGGACCAAACACCAAACCTTGATGCACCAGCCGTTAGCCTTTTCCTATAATGAAAGTTCTTTGTTTCATTTTGTTCTTTGTTTCAGCTTTTGTTCTAAACATTTTGATCCAAGACAATGCTTTGTTTCTCTTTGGAGGCCTATTACATACCAAAGGTCTTCAGAAAGTCTAAGTAAATTGTCAACCCCCTTATCTATTAGTCCTTTATATATCATGTAAAGATTTTTAAGAAAGTAATGAGACGTGCTTTTCCTTGGTCAAAAAAAAAAAAAAAAAGTCAGTTAGAACCTCTTATATCATCGTCTCCCAGGTGCTTTACTGTTTATACCTAATTACTGTTTCAATCAATTTCTCAAATGTTCATGTAGAATTTATGGGTCTTTAAATTCTTGAATCACATCTGAATCCTTTTTAAATATAGGTAATAACATTTGCTACCCACTAATTGTTCTAAATTCTTTTTATTGTAGCTCCTAGTTTGTATCACAAGCTCTTCTTCAGACATTGCAATTTCAGAGAACATAATCTTTATTACAAGTAATAACTACTAGTAAAAGCACTATAACTAAAAGCTTACTCTTTTATATAAAAATTCTAAAAAGGTTTGTAGATAGATTTCCTTTTGATTAGTATTGCAAATGCAATAGCACCTGGTTAGTGTAGGAGATAGTCAGAACCAGACAAAATGGAAGTGTCAAATCAACAAAAATCATCAATGAAAAATAAAAAGTTATTTGAGAATTCTTCCTGTTTTAATAAACCACAGTATTATTGGTGTCACAACTAAATATTGTGCATATATTATAATTCAAATATGTGTGTGTGCAAATAATTAAAATTTATGTTTCTTAACTTGGCAGAGTCCCTTTCATAGTGATTAAATTAGCATGGTTATTTCTGCTTACCAGCTCAGTGCAGCAACCTCTCTATTTACCAAGGTCCTCAGACTGCGGTGGTAGAATCTGAACAAGCACCCGTGCCAGCGTCATTCCTATATCTGTTTTCTATTGAACTGCTGCCTCCAAAAGAAGCACATTTTCACAAATCCCACAAAATGGTGGGCTTTTTCAAGTTTTGATTCACCAAAATAGCTGCAAATTCCTGTCTTTAAATATGCTACGTTTGGTTTACAGTGCATTGGGAGCTAAGCAACTTTTCTGTGTCTCTTTGAAACATAAATTAAAAACAACCATCCCTTTTTCTATACAGTGCAATGTATTTGTTTTACAATGGATCATTTCCATCTCCACAGTAGCAGCTGCCACCCAAGCCATCATCTCTGTGCACTCGTAAGCAGCTCCATTTCCAGTTCTAATTGGGAACAGAGATACTTATTGGGTGAGTTCCAGCATGATCTATCACGCCAGAGACAGCTACTATGCAAACCAAAGCAATCCGGCTTCCAAAAACCCTCTTAGACAAACACTGACTTTGCACATAGATTCTTGCGTTTTTGTTTCTTGGTGCTGGTTTTTTGGAACATAAAAAGTGCCAGAGGAAACTATATATTAAGAGTCCATGAAGTGCTGTTTAAGATGGATAAATCCAAGGATATTACCTTAACAACCACTACCTCTTTAAAATCATATAGGTGGTCTAAAAAAGCCACCTGATTCACAGCAAACAGAACTACTGCTGAGCGAATGCAGCCACTAAGCTCATTAAGAGGATGTGGCAGGATGTGTCTGAAAGTGCAGTGCAGTGGCTCAGCAAGCAATTAAATCCCATGACAGTTTAAAATGAGAATCTATCAGTGTCACAAGAGTGTGAAGCCTCAGCATCTCTGCTGTTCCCACCCCCAGCGTTTTATTTATGATGGCGTATTGGGAACATGGGAAGTCAAAAAGATTATAATGAAATATGCCATATAAAAACCAGATTAAGCCTGCTCTTCTTTGGGGAAATATGCAGAGAGAGAAGCTGTCTGTTAGCTGTCGAGTTTGCAAAAGATACCATCTTTTGGGATGGTGCTCTCTGCCAGCAGACAGAGTGCCCCAGGGGAAATGGTGGTGAAAAACCCAGACAAGCAGCATCCATCCATCCATCATACGCGCATCTCCACATCTCCAAGGCACAAATATAGCGTTAGAGTGCAAAGGGTGGGGGCAGGGGGGATGGAATCCCTTAAGAAAGAAAGCGGAGACAATGCCTTAGGTGAATAGCTGGATTTTGTAGCTTTTCTGTGCATGCACAGCCAGACTCTCCTTAGCTTGTTTGTTTGCTTGCTTGTTACGTTCATGGCCAGTACAGTGATTTGTTACCGTCCTTGGAATGGATGCGTTCACCGCAGCAACCAGAACCAGGTATACTAAAGGCAGGGCTCTGCAAGCTTTTTTCATAAGCATGTCTCTGCTAGCACAGCGCAGCATGGATCTTCACTCCTCAAGCAGATCTGGAGCTTCAAAACCCTTCTTTCACTGCACCGTCTCCTGCTATCCCAGGGGAAGATGCTCACGTTATTGCTGTTATGCTTTAATCCTGACCTTCCAGGGTCCCTGCTATCCCAGCCTGTTCTCCCAACACTACTGCAATTCAGCACCCATCTGCAGCAAACTTGTCAGTGCCAGTTCTACACTTACAATCTTCTCCAACCCTGGTCCACAGGACCTCCTGCCAGCCCAGCCCTGGACCTCCCCTGAGACTAGACTACTGATAACACAGACTCACAATGAGTCCGTAAAGCCAAACAAATGCCCCTAGAGACTAGTAAACATCAGATTCATTTTATTTTTAATCCAAGCCAGACGCAATAAAGCCATGGCTGTACTGGAGATTGTAAGGATACTCCAGTAACTCTTTGTCTTCCCTGCCAATTCCACCCTCAAACCTCATGTATATTATTGCACTCTCAAGATAAACAGGGTCGTGGTGAGAACAAGAATCCAGTCAAAAAGAATGATAAACCAGTTTTAGAAGCAAGACTACTTGAAAACAAGAGAGTATTTCTTTCCTCAGAAACAAACCATTTTGTGTGGAGGGAATATTTCGGAGGACTATCTGCCATTAAGTGAAAGATGCCCTTCAGGCTGGAGTCATGGGATCCTATAAAGCTCTGAAATAAATCTTGGTAAACACTTGTTGCAAATTTTAGGCACTACTGAGGTTTGCTCTAGGGAGCACTGGGAGACTGGAAAATCCCAAGGTCTCCCTAGCACCTCTTCCTGCAGAGCTGCTAGTCTCATGGTAAGGTTGGGGGGCAGCAGGGGGCAGGGGGAGAAAGTGAAGAGATGGAAGAAGACAGAGGAAGCTATGATATGGGGGGACTGTACACTTTCACTCTTCAGCCTGGGCATGAACTGCAGAAAAATCAGAGGACAACTTTGAAATTTAAGACCAGGATCCAATGGAAAGCTTCTATCAGCTCCTAGCTAAAATACGTCCCAGGAGGCTACAACACAACAGGAGGGAGAAATAAGGCTGCAGAAAACAGCAGAGGCCCTCAAACATAAGGTTAAGCATTGTTTAGTTTAACCCATCATCAAAATGTGGACTTTACAAGCAGCTGTATTTCTTTGGCAGACTAGAATGCCTCTATAAAATCTCTCAATAAAAAAAACAGCCCTCCTGTCGGTTGTCTCTTGGAAGTTCTTTACAGATTTATTTCTCAGCACAGATATAAATCATCATCACATATAATATACTGTACCTGCTTCTCAAAGACTGCCAAATTACAATATCAGGCTAAACGCTGGATCAGGTAACTACCCTCAGGGCTCAAATCATAAAGGAATACCTCCATTCAATAACATTATTCCAGCACTCATTTGTGTTCTGGTCACTCTTGCATTTGCGTTCTAGATGGATTTTCGCAGCATCAGGCAACACTGTCGGCAATATCAAGGGACAGAGGCTGGGTAACTGCTACAATTTAGAGAAATTTGCTGAGTACAAAGTCTATTCCTTTGGGCTTTGCATCACCCTAACAGGGCTTCTGGCCTGTTTGGAGTAAGAGAATAACTTGGCCTACCTATCTGCAAGTGGTCATATAGATACACTCACACAGATGGATGGGCCTTTTGACCCATCAGAAGAACAAGAATCTGATTATTGTCCAGTAACAGGACAGCTATCAGCAAACACCACACAGCTGGGCCAGTCACCCCGACACTGCACACTCTGCGAATGGTAACAGGGAATGGACCTCCACCGCAATCAACCGTACTATTTCCATACGTGATGGCAATGAATAAAACCACTCATACTGAATGCAAACTCATACATAAACCATGTGTAAAACCAGCCATGCTGTAACCTTGCTCCAAATTCTGCAAGATTCTGCATAGCTTCTCCTCTTCCTTATCAAGGACAGTGGAGGGGATACCTTTAGTAACAGATAAATCTCTGTAATGCAGTTATCTCCCAACTGCAGTGCACAAGCATCCCAATTAATTCAGTCCGGGCCTAGCAGAGCCGGCACTAAGCCAGAGCTGATAAACCTGCCAAAGCCAATCTGAGTCCTGCAATGATTCTTGGGAGCCTGCTCTGCGCCTTCTTATGCTCCGGACTGAGGGGGGTTATTTGCTTGAGCGCAGTGCTCAGCTCTGGCTGGCTCCACATGCCCACATGATGCGGTAACTCCATTAATGAGGCCCTTCTAAAACCCAAAGCGCTGGGGAGCAGGTAGAGACACCCGGTCAGCTCTGAAGGCATCAGCAAGGATGCAGCAGGGCTTATTAGAACCGCTCAGCCAGATTACAGGTGTCCCAGTCCTGATCCTGCATCTCTGTCTGCAAAGCTCCCACTTGCGGGAAGACAGTGCTCTGCAACCCAGGGAAGCAGGATAGCACGTTCGCACGGCAGGTGTCTGAAGAAATGAGCCACGCCAAGCAGAGCTGGTTCAGCATCCCTGGCTCAGTACATACCAGACCTGCATAAACCACTGAAGAACAGAAAGGCCACAGCAAAGTGGCAATGATTTTAGGATGGGATAGGGAACAATCATCCTAGACGCAGCCATTGGCATCGCTGCTGTCTCACCATGTGATCTTGGGCCATACTCTGAGAAAGGTACCCTCTGCTTTTCCATCATCTGTCAAACGGAGATAGTCTTCATCTATCCTCTGGGGTTTTGTAGGGCTTGTTTAATATTCATAGGCATTCAGGCATTAAAATAAAATGCACCAAAATTGCAAGGTGTTCATACAGGTTCTCACAAAGCCAGGTTTAAACAGGTTTTTTTTCCAGCCAAGAAAAACACTGAAAAAGCAAGACTATTTCCACAGATACCAGATTTCAGTGGCCAATTCACAAATTCCAAGGAATGAGGATAATATTTACTCATACCGTAAGATGCATCTGACAGATGAAGCAATATAATTGAAAAATGTTATAAGAAGGAAGGCTTGTAATAGAAAAATGGCATGAGATGCTAGTAGGTATCCTTTCAGAAGTGGGAAAGAACAAAGCAAATCATCTAGTGAGATGCTCAGATCTCTTGCCACAAAAAGGCAAGAAATTCCAAGAGGCCTATAAAGCGTTTAGACAAAAAGGTGAACTCTAGAATTAATAACAGAATGGTAAACAGGAAGATTAATGGCACCAGAGTAAATGCAGATGGTGAAGCCCAGCCTGCAGGCTCAGCAAGACTCTAAATAGGGAGGGGGGAAAAAGGCAAGGTGTAAACAAGGTGACCTTCAAAGCCACGGGAATGCCTGCCAACAGGCCAGCCAGAGGGCATCCCGAGACACAGATGTGCCATCTGGGGTAGGCTGTCTCACGACAACATGAACAAGATCTGTCTTTTTCAAAATTTGCAGAGAGGCAAAATGGGTAACGGCAGAAAATATGACCATTCATTCAAAAGGGGTGCAATTAAATGCGCAGGTTGGAAAAGGATGCTATCTATTCTGTAAAGAAAATACGAAAGAACTCCCTGAATATTCTCACTCAGAAAGGTCTTGTGCCCACTTGTAAAGTCTGTGTATGGAAGGCGTGGGGCAGGAGAAACTGGTTTTCACTAAACAAGTGTTTTCCTTGAGGGTTTATGCTTTAGGTTTAGGGAAAAAAAAAAAAAAACCAAAAAACAAAAAACAACAAACCTCAGCAGAAACTGCAAAGCAGCCCTTTAAACCCATGATGGTATAAATTTTCCCCATCTTGGCATAAGTCTATTCACTCCAGATGGCACATTTGGGTTGAAAGCAGGTAAAGATTCCTCAGACACATCTCTGTGTCCAATATCTGCTTTTACAGAGTTCCCTTGCTCCGTCTCAGTGCTTAGTTGGGTCTTGAATCTCCTAATAAGCTTTGTGTATGCCTGGGAGACCTCAGTTCTTGGCCTACAGTAAAAAGTGGGAGAGAGAAATCTCCTACCACAGTTCTGCAGGGGAGCCTGGCTCTTTCAGACCTGATGCTTAGATCACTGAGGTCAACCAGGAAAATTAAAAGTAAATGCAATCACACGTTCTTTAAATACATCAACCAAACACCACAGTGGGGCAGTGCTAAGGGGAACAATGCTGTCTCTAAATAAGCCTTCTACAAAATAAGCTAAACATGTTCTGCTGTGATATCCAGAGGCAAGAGTTTTAGGGGAAAACAGAATAAGCAACAACATTACAGCTCACCACGGAAAAAAGCAGACCCTAGCTGTGGGAGTCCAGCAGGTTGTGAATTCATACACCTCTTTTCCTTTCAGCCTAGCTCAAAGTACATCAAATCTGAGTATTTCAGGCAAAACTGGA
This sequence comes from Fulmarus glacialis, assembly GCF_000690835.1. Taxonomy (NCBI): domain Eukaryota; kingdom Metazoa; phylum Chordata; class Aves; order Procellariiformes; family Procellariidae; genus Fulmarus; species Fulmarus glacialis. The sequence goes on along the minus strand of NW_009224701.1, from coordinate 6,888 downwards.
CCATTTGAGTTCCGTGCCGAAATCAGTTAATTCAGTGCTAAGTGTACAAGCAGACATATCTGAATGTTTTTTATTCTGATGGGCTGCATACCAACTGCAATGAAAATATTGGCATGACCGCCAGTTTCACAGTAGAAACCACGGGTGCTGGCTGAGCTCAGGGAGCTTGTGCAAAGCCTGCACAGCCCCAGCGCAGTTGCATCAAGCAGGCTTGACTCAAGCGAGCTTGTGATTGCTGACAGGAGCTGCCATCATGGCTCTGGACATCAGTACATACCCTTCTCTAGAAAGCCCCATCATGTGGCTCTGTTGATTGCTTTTTGAATAGAACAGGAATGGAGAGATGAAGCATGCACCTGAAAACACTGAAGTGGCATTGAGGAAGGAATCAGGAAGAACAAGGGAGAAAAACAGCAAGATGGAGGAAAGCTATTATATTCCTTCTCCTTGCCTACTGCAGCTAAACTATGGCAGGCTTGTTCTGAAAACTGCCACAGGAAAGTCTGAAAAATGGAAGCTCCGGGCCTTGAATTATGCCTTTTCAGTGTCTCTCTCCTTTCTCCTCTTTGCTAACAGAGAAACGCTGAAAATACACATTCTGGGCCCTTTCCGCACCTTACAAAATACAGTGAAAATAGATTATAATGGGGAAGAGGGAGAGATAGCCATGCAAGGGGAAAACAAAGTGAAATAGAGTGTTCTTCTCTCCTTTCCCCCCGCTCAGCTTTCATTTCCCTTTGTTCATCCAACGTTGAGCCAAACTAAGCCAAAGGAGCTGCCGTGCTGGGCTACAAGATTGATGGCTGCAGGCAGACTCCACAGTGAAGAGACGGATGACTGGTCATTCCCCCCGATGCACTGAGAAACATCCATCCTTGCAGCCATGCTGAGCCCATTCGTGCTCCTTTTGAAAGGAGAGATAAACATGGGCAGCTGGAGGCACCTGAGTGTCCTTCTCCCTCAGAAGGACACAGTTATACTCCTCGGGGTTCCTTGAGAAGGTCGCTCTGTCCATCCCTGAACATCTGGCTGTGGGATTTGCTAACTCTCTCCCTCCCCCAGCAATCATCCATCTATTAGAGCACAGTGCAGGTCGGAAGAAAACGGTGAAGAGAATGGTGTGACAACCTCATCAATCTACAGCTACACGCTTGGCTATTTAGTTTTCTTTATACTATTCCTAAATGGGGGTGGGGGGGAGCGGGGGAGAAGAATTGCTACTGGTATGAAGGAGTGAATTGTGGAAATGGCAACATGGATTGGAGTAAGTCCTTACGACTATTAAAATGTTGTGCATGTACTAAAGCAGTAGGGAACTAATTAAGATTCAGGATTGAAAGGCAAAACAAAAAAGTTGGATGCACTCTGGTTCCATCTGTAGCACTTGCTGAGAGTTCAGATGTATTTGGGGCATCATCTTTAGCAGAGAGAGGTTAATTTTTTTTATTTTGCCCCTTCAGATATTAACAGAAAGCTCCCTGGAAGAATATAGTGTAAGTATATTTATAGATCCGTCCCTGGTATAGCAGCTTCAGAGGCATAAAGCACTTAATCCTGACTCCTTTCTATTTAGTTAATAGTGTCTTTCTTTGCTGATACTGTCCTGGTCTATAGCATTGCTCACAGATACAGCCTCTATGTTTCCAGTTCTCCTGCCGTGCTGCTACCTCACTTAGGCAATGAGCATTACATGGCAGATGTACCCATAGCATCATTTACAAATACAGCATCACTCCAGAAATTCCTATAACTATGAACCTCAGTTTGTCAGACTAGCACATATCTGTAACTGTGTCATTCACAGACATTGCACCAAGGAAATCATGAGAAGATAAAAGCATTCAGCATCTCTCAAAAACACAAAGAAATGAGTCACTTGCTTGAAGTGTTTAAATGTAGTTTTAGCACTCTAACTGTCTAAGCCAGCTTCGAAAATTTGTCTTTTATTCCCATCATGCAATGCTGTTTATTTTAGGCCAACAACAAAAGGATTTTCACTACAGCTCTGTAGGATATGCATAGGATATTAATCATGACCATATGTCTTCCCAAGACATCAAGCCCATACTTCCCGAGGACAATCACGTGCATTCAGAAGTAGATCATTTCCATCAAGAGAAGCAAAGTTTTCATCCTTTCTCCTACATCAAGAACCATAGCTTTAGCTGATGGAAATTGCTGCTCGCTGTAGTCTTTCATGGAACTGTACCCACCTGCAACAGCTAAGGTCCCAGCCCTAAATTACCATGTTTGTTTAAGGGGAACCCTGCTCCAAGTGCATCCTAAGTGAGATCTCTGGTCTGAAAAGCTATAACCATCTATTCCATTCTTAATTCCCCTCCAAACGTACATTGTATCGACCCTCCTTTTCCCAAGGAGTTCATTATTAGGAAAGGATGTCGTGGCAAACACCAATGGTGTCAGAATCCTGAAACATAAAATACCTGTAATAAACTATTAAGCAATCAAATGAAAAATGCAGGGAATATTGAAATTAATTGTAATCTAGTAAAAACATACTTAATATCTCTCAGGTGCAAGATGATTATGAAGCTGTAAAATGTGTACGCCAGAGAATGGGAATGACAGACTGAAGACTTCCACCCAGGATGGTGGTGGGAGGTGCAGGGATGTGGGAGGAGAAGCCATCACACTCTCCATTCTACTCTCTACAGCAAATCTGTAAAGCTTGGCTTGTAAGATTTCAAACTGGACTTTATATAACATTTATTGCTCGTTCCTTTATATTATGCACCAGAAAAATATCACCTGCTATAAATTTTATATTTCAGACAAAACAATTTCATTTACTATGTGTCAGGAGAAAAATAAAATTGAATAAAACTTTTTTAAAAATCATATTTTGAATATAATGATATTCCATAATCTCTATTTTTCGTAACATTTTCCTCTATAAAATAGCGCACAGATTCTACTATAAGGTTGGTCTAGTAGCCCAGTGACTTTATTGGGCTCTACCTTGCAGGATGCTGAGTACCAAACCTGCAAGTCTGGTCCAACCCAGTACTTTGCATGTGGATTTAATTTTAAGCATGTGACAAGTCCCATTAATTACAAAAAGATCATTCATGTTCTTAAAGCCCAAGCTCAGGTGCTTTCCTTGTCTGGGGTTAGACAGCTTGGCATCTTACAAGACTAAGCCCTGGGGACTTGATCCTATAAACCCTTTTTCATGTGATTACCAGAGAACTCCCGGGACTACTCATATGAACATACAAAAGAGATGCAGTGAATTAGATAAAAGACACCCATTTCCTAGGATCTCGTGTCCAGTACTTGCATCCAAACTACTCTTGTGCTTCACAAAAATCCTTTTGCCGATGCGGCTTATTCTTTTTCAGGCATCGGTACCAGCTATACTAAGAAAAGTGCCAGGAGGCTTGCCAGCAAAGCTGTTCTGGTTCAGCTCTAGCTGCAAGACTCCTACAGGGCAGACGGCTTCCCAGCCGCCTCTTCCCTTTGCTGGAGAGCTGATGATTTGCGCCTTGGGGGAAACGAATCTGCCGGGTTCCAGCATTTCCCCAGGTACCACCCCTGGCGCTTCCCCAGGGGCTCCCATACCCCTTCCTCCTGACAAGCCTTGAGGGAGCTGCTTGGGCAACCCCCTCCTAGGCCCCCCACGCCTACTCGGGGTGCGCCGAAACACAATTTCAAAGCAACCTTTTACCTACGAAGAGAATCTCAGCCTCAGCTCACCTGCACTCCCCTCTTTTTAAGGTTAAGTCTGTTTATTTCAGAAATAAGTAATCCTGATGGTTACTTACAAACATCTATGTTAACTTCATAGTAAGGGGATAAATCCCACAGCATTTTACCTCTCCAGTAGGAATAATATGTCTCCTAGAGACACGGCATTCACAGTCAGGCCTTGGCAGCTTAGAGGCACACGCTGAAAAACCTCTTCCCAAAGACGTGTCCTAGCAGCCAGATGTAGGTCAAATACACAGTAGCCAAGAAAAGCGGAAGAGCAGAACAATGGGCTGGATAACACAGAAAAGAGTGGCGGCACCACAAGTAAGCTCCCTCTCAAGCAGCCCAGGTATTTCAAGCCCATGTCATCTCAGCTGCCTGAGCCCTCCAAGCTTTCCTCAGGCCCTGCAGATCGAGCCCCAAGAGATGACCTGCAGTCACACTGTAGAGGCTCTGAGGAGCTCATTAGCACAACCCATTCCTTCAATTTAATGGCCTACTTGTAGTGACCAAATAATTTTTCAAAACGGCCGGGCTTCAAAGTCACCGTAACTCCATTTTCACAAATATACTAAACACAGCTGAGACTACACACCAGTGAAAAAATCACCTCTAAGTGGCTGCATTGCTTCTGAAATTAGAACAGCCTCGTATCTGTGGGTTGCTGCACATGCAGCCTACTTTCCCATTCTCAGGGACGAGACCCAGAGAACTCGGACAGATAAAGACTTAACAGTTTCCAAAATCGCCTTACCTTTTTCAGTTGCTACTTCTGCCTTAGCCTGATGACTAGAGCCAGAGGGATCTGGCTTCAATAGGCTTTTGATCAAAACCCGGAGAGGTTCCAAAGCCTGGTGGCTTCTTCATGCAGCTTTCTCCTAATTATGCAAACTGGCTCAGCCACACAAGAACCAGGAGTAATCCCAGGTGATTCATACGAGCACTGGTAAAACTGTGCTTCTAAAATACTTGTAATGACCTGTTCCATATCCCACAAATGAAAGAGAAACTATTTACACAAAGTTAATCCTGTAAATTCTAGCAGCATGACTGCAAAGTTAAGCAGCAGAAACAATGTTTTTGTTTTCTTGACTGGACTATTTATAGAGTATTATTTGCTTTTCTAGAAATGAGTGTGTTTTAATTCCTCACCTGCAAAATCATGAAATCCCACTTGGGGGAAAACACATATTCACTCACATCCTTGAACCTACTGCACTGAATTAGTCTAAGAATTTGCAGCTTATCACATGCAAGAATACCCAGCAAGAACAGCGCCTGATTTGAAGGACAAGTTATCACAGCCCCAGCTGCCATGATGTACAGAAGGCCAGCTCATCTGTGGCCAAAAAGGAGCAAGAAGAGTTACACTGTGCAAAACTTGAAATATCTTTCTAACACTTACACTGCACAGCCAGCCTTGTGAAAATTGGCTCAACAATTCACCTATGGTGAGTCTCTTTATTTGTATGTATGGGTGTGTAACAAATTACTTGATGTGTAACACCATCCTGGTGATGAAAAGCCCAGGTTTTGCACCAGAGCTGGTACGCTTTCATACCAGTTTTGCAAGCCTTCATGCTGATGGCCAAAACGTTTAATACTGGCACTGTAAAGGCTTGGCAAGTGGCACGCTTTATTCATACATTCCTTTACATAAAAAGGTCTCCCCTACCCCTCCCAAACTCTCTAAAAATATTTATTAACTCTCTGTTAGGCACTTCTCTGAGATAGACAAATGAGAACAATGTTTTAGCACCTCCACTTTACACACTGAGAAGCTGAGAGAAAAAGAGATATTCCATTGTCCCTGGTGCTGTGTAGTCCTGTATAGGGTACAGGCGATGCAAGTACGTGATAGTGGGGCAGGACATTAAATGCAGAGGTTGGCACCTCTACTGCAGACTGGCAATGGGACAAAGATATTTCACTGCCGGACTTCTACATCATGATTCAGCATCAGTGAATACATGCGGAAAGGGACAGGTTCTCTGGTATTCTTAGTGCCACGTAAGAAAAGGAAAGGAAACTTTAATTGGCCAGAGATTTGGACCAGCAAAGGTCCCTGTTGTAGGAAGAATTTAAAGGTGGTGGATGAGGTAGATCAGAGTCTGGTTAAATATGTGTGTAAAAGGAAGAAGATGATTCACAAGGAGGTCCCACACTGATGAGTTTTCTCTTGGTGACAGAAAGTCACTTTTTCTAACCCAAGTCATAGCTGGATGTTAAGTCCTACAGAGCAGCAGCTTTTGCCTGTGGTGCCATGTCCTGCTGTGAACAATCCGAAGGCAAGATTAGTGGAGAATTGGAACCTACTGTTTTGATTCAGTAGCATTGATGCAGCATTCAGCTGCAGGCTTAGCTGATGAATAAACACCTACTTTAATTTAGGCCAATACTTAGGTTCTTTGCTGGATAAGAAGCCCAAAAGAGAAGGCCCAGCAGAAAACAGTGTTTACTTTGGTATAAATAAAAGCTAGAGCTGGTAAAAAATGAATTTTGCCCCCATTCGCATGAGAGGTTCCCAATTTGCTAAAGAAATGATACGAAAAAACAGTTCAGGTGTTCAGGGATTCCTACAGCCATGATGAATGTTTCCTTTTTCTTACACATTGAAATTTCCTATCTAGTCCTAAAAGAAAACCAAACCAAAAAAACACCACCTTCCAGCATTCCTCCTCCCAGATTTGGATTCCCAATGTAAAGCTTCATTTTATTCCAAAGTGCTGGAGAAATGTGACATAGATAGGTACATGATAGACCAGCCTCAGGAACCAGCATGGCCAGTGTGCAGATGTGCACTGTAACACGTCGAATGAGAACTGAAAATTATCCACCCTCCCTGTCACAGAGAGTTAAGTGTTTTATTGTTTTCTTCTACATGAGGTACCAAAAATAAAGATTGATGGGAATGGGTGAAAATGAGATCTGCTCTAGCTCAACCAGAAACTACAGGATCCATGTGGAACCGCTCAGTAAAATTCTTTGACGTGGGTCATGCAGCTTCTTCAAATATGAAGGTCGTCATCGTCCACACTCTGCGATGTTGAGTCATTTGACATTTGACCTAATATTTGCCTAACACTTGACCTAAATACACTGCAGGACTGTTGCTTTGGCACCACCTACCACAACCAAATCTCGTTTCTAACAAATAATAATTTAAAACCAGGCTCT
>NW_009224700.1:0-849 GCF_000690835.1 Fulmarus glacialis | reverse complement strand
ATGGTGATGGGGATGGGGACATGGTATGGGGACATGGATGGGGACATGACATGGGCACGAGGGATGGGGACATAGCACGGGCACAGGGATGGGGACATGGCATGGTGACAGGGATGGGGACATAGCACGGGCACAGGGATGGGGACATGGCATGGTGACAGGGATGGGGACATAGCACGGGCACAGGGATGGGGACATGGCATGGTGACAGGGATGGGGACATAGCACGGGCACAGGGATGGGGACATGGCATGGTGACAGGGATGGGGACATAGCACGGGCACAGGGATGGGGACATGGCATGGTGACAGGGATGGGGACATAGCACGGGCACAGGGATGGGGACATGGCATGGTGACAGGGATGGGGACATAGCACGGGCACAGGGATGGGGACATGGCATGGTGACAGGGATGGGGACATAGCACGGGCACAGGGATGGGGACATGGCATGGTGATGGGGACAGGGCACAGGGATGGGGTCATGGCAAGGGGCCAGGGCATGGGGATGGGGACACGGCACGGTGACGGGGATAGGGACATGGCATGGGCACAGGGCATGGGGACATGGCAGGGGGATGGGGACAAGGATGGGGACAGGGCGGATGGCGAGGGGACAGTGCAAGGGGATGGGGACAGGGGACAGGGCATGGGGACAGGCAAGGGGACACACGGACAGACACGGGGATGGGGACTGGGGACACACGGACAGACACAGGGATGGGGACGGGACACGGGGACAGGTCACGGGGACCCACAGACAGGACCCACGGATGGGACCAGGGGGGTGACGGGCGGCTGGTGCAGGAGGGGGACGCCTCCCCGATGGCCGCGGGGTCCCCAATTCCC
>NW_009224699.1:0-9822 GCF_000690835.1 Fulmarus glacialis | reverse complement strand
CTTAATAATTCTATGATTCTATCATTCTGTGTCTATATGGCTTTAGGATTAAGCCCCTCTGGAGTAGCTGGAGAGGTCCAGAACTGTGCCAGAATATAAGCTACCAAACAAATAGCAGGATCCAGTACTTGAACTTGTTCTCTCCCCTATTTCTCAGCAGTATATTTCTCAGCTCACCAGTGTAGCTCAGTCACAAGAGACAGATCCCTTAGCCAAGTATGAAAAGGATGGCGGGTAAGATAAAAATAGTCCTTAGATGAATGGTAAGAGTTCATCTGTATTGTGAACATGCTAAGGAGTCCACATATGACCTAGCTATTCAGAGAGCACTTGAATAGTGGAGGGCATCAAAGAATCAAAATAAATGTATCAATATCTGAAGCCAAATTCAAAAGGAGGCATGGAGTAAGTGACAAGTGCTGTGGTGAAAACTCCCAGAGAAAACAATTGTTTCTGAATTTAAAAAGGAGATTAGAGGAGAATAGGCCTGAACATTGTAATAATGAGATACACAACCTTCCAAAAAAAAATCACATCCAATAACAATTTTGCAAGCAAAAGCAACCATGAGCTATTTAACACCTTTCAATGTACTCTCTTTCAGAGAAAGCTTGACCGTAACACCATTTTTGGTCAGTATGCTGTTTTTTTGGTTTTTTGGGGATGGGAGTACAACTAAAGGGAAACTGCATCCTGTAGAATGATAAATAAGCAAAATTTTTTTATGAGGGAATGCTACATAACCTTCCTGACATTTCATACAACCTTCACACTAATTGTGGAAACTTAACAGAACTTCATGAAGCCTCAAGCTTTTTTTTTTTTTCTTTGTTGTTCTTCAAAAACACAGTAGACGTGAGGGCAAAAGGTGATCATTTGATCTGGAATTGGGCCTAGGAAAAGAGGAAAAGAGAGAGTTTTATTAGAAGGCAATATATTTTTGCAAGACAATAGTTTCAAAACCATTTTGTGCAAATTCAGCTCTCTACAGTTGTAAAGCAAGTATTGTTAATAATGTTCCTCTAATCTGTCAGCTAATTGTATGCACTTAAAAATGAAAAAAGAGAAAACCCGCATTCTGGCTTTCCTGTAGCTATGCCTAGTTGCTACCAGCTGTACTAGATTCTTCTTTCTAGTCCATCCTTAACAATGCTTATGTATAAGTTACCCATATATGATTTTTTTAGAACATTTTTGTGTTTATGTGGGACAGATAGTGGGACATTCAGATAGTGGGACATTACTGAATAAACGCTTCTCATTAGATTTTATCGTCATTATGCTTTTTATTCTATCACCATGAGGAAAAAAAAAAAGCCTGACTAGCACAGTTTCCTTCTGGGTTACGGAAAGTATTCTCAGTGGAGAAGAACACTAGTACATTTATCCATACAGTATCTCAGTACAATTGAAAGACATTCATTTTTCCTCCCCTCCAATTTTCAGGAGAGTTAAATAAAACATTACTGGTCATTTCTGTTACAAAGTTGGATTTTTCTCAACCTCCTTTTTAGTCATTCACTACCTTTGGATTGAACCTTTACTTTGCTGGAAGTGTTTGCTGGTTGCTTTCATGTTTGCACAAACTTCTACTGCGGAGGAGCAGCCCTTTCTCTTCTTGTGAGTGGTTTTGTCCTGCTGTTTCACACAGCAGCTGCTGTTTGCTGGTGGTCTCTGCTGCTGCTTCTCCCTCATTTGCTTCTGGTTTCTGGAGCTCTCCCAACAAAGTGGGGAAAAAAAGAAATACTTACCTTTCTTTAATTTTTTTTTTTTGGGGGGGGTGGTGTTTGGGGGGTTTTTTGTGTTTTACTCATTTAGTCACTGTTCAAACTGGGTTCCTTAGAGATGAGTGAGAATGATCTTTAACATATGTGCACCAAATACAGCATTTCAACACATGGGGTTTTTTTGCAAGTATTTGCAATTAGATATAATCTAGTGTATTCTAAAACAAACAAAAAAAAATTATTATTCAGAAACACACTTTTATTCTACCTGGATTCAGGTAGAATAAGGAAGTCAGACTCAAACCTGTATTAATTTGGGGTACTGTTTGGAGTTTGGCTTTGAGGCAAAATTGAGGTTAGGTTTCAAACCTATCTTCATACTTAACAGTGGCAAACTCACATACAATTTCTTCCTTCTTGGAGCACAACCTGATAAAAACAGAATTTGGTTGTGTCCAAATTGGAGCTATAAAAGAGGTCCCCTCTAATTTTGGATTTGACCCGGGATCAAAGCCACAGTGGTGGGTTTAGAACATAATGTTCACATCTGATTCTTTCTCCCTGATATTGGAAAGACTGGGATATGAGGTTCTGGGTTTGGCCCATCTGTAACCGGGAATGATAGTGAACCTTGCCAGCGGCAAGACAAGTCTATCCTCAGCCTACTTCAATTCAAACAGAACATATCCAGTAAATTAAAATCACTAAGCAACAGGAAAGACTCTTAAGTGAAGAAATAATAGTCACAGAAACATCCTATGCCAGATCTTCAGCTGGCACAAAGGAGCATTTTGCCATTTGCATCATCATTTACAGAAAATGGCAGCAATTTTACCACCACCTGAGTCCATGGTAAAATTTTAATCAAACCACATTCTCAGACTCAAAGACCATTGAAAATTCGGCTTCTGACTGAGATGTGGATGCAGAAACTTGCTTCTCAAAAGTGAGGTGGCCAAAGAATCTCTAAGGAGTCTCTTTTTAGATGGATACCAAACAAATACAAATATTTATGTTTAAATTCTTTAGCAAAGAGTTTTTATCTCATGCTTTCTAAACTTCTCACCTATATAAAGTGCTTTCACCTATATAAAGAGAAAAGAATATTTTTACTCATCTATATCCATCATAACTGTCCTGATATTTGTTTCAAGCAATTAAGGGAATCCAGTGGTGCAGGAGAACCTTCTATGCCTGAAGTGCTAAGTTTCTGGTTCTGCCAAAGATTTATTTACCTTGCAACCTACAGCAAAATGCTTAGTTTCTCTGTACCTGAAAGTTTATATTTCATTCACCTTTACTTTTTTTTACCCACTTTATAATTCCACTCAAAGACACATGTTTTCTAGGATAAGCAAATATTTTCAGTGAGGACGTTTCTGACGTAGCTGGAGTATGGAATGGAATTTCTTCTTAAAGCCAGGAGTTGCCTGAGGCTTGGAATAAAGTTGAAGTTTCTACATATGAAGGGATTTTCGTCTTGGTCTACCAGATACTGAGGAAATACTGTGTTAAACAGGAAAGTCCTCCCCAAACTTTTACAAAGTTGAATGGTCTCCACCGTGTTTTCCCCTCTGCACCACCTCATTGAAACCAGCTCAGCCTTCCCATTCTGGTTTCTATTCACCACTACTGAACTTCCCAGTGGCAGCCAGTGCCCATTATCTGTCATGAGAACTATACCCGCCCTCCATGTGGGAACTGTCCACCCAGTTGCCATTATTCTTCCATCTGCTTCTGAATTCAGATGCTTCACTCAAAATCACCTTTCCATCCCCATCGTCCAGCTTGTCCTGGCCTCACTGGTTCTTAGACCAATATGCTTGGAGAGGTGCAGTCTCCCTTCAAGTCCTCATTTCACTTCAGTTTATGGCTTATGGTTGTGCAGTTTTTCTCCCTGGGAACCACATCTTGAAAAGACAATCTAAGCTTTCTTCCATTCGCCATTTCAGTCCTTCATCTCAGGTTCTTTCTGTCTTGTACTGGCCTCAGGCCCCCATTATAGTATTGAATGGCTCTTGTCCCAGCTGCATGTGAAGAAAACAGATCTTTTCCTCCACACAGTACTGGCACAGGAGAGCAAGCTTTTTCCTGTCACTTCAGGCATATGCTGCTGCACATGAAAATTCAGGAAACTCTTGCTTGTCCCCAGGATGTATGATAGTCATATGGAAAAGTATTAAAGTCACAGAGTTAAAATTAATTTAGCTCTAATTTAGGCATTTAAAAGTTAGTAAGTTAGTTCTCTGACATATTAACTGTAAACTCTGATCTCAGTCTAAAACAGATGATCACTTTGCCCAGTGGTAGATCCTTGTTACCAGTCACAAAGATACAGGAATGATGCATAGCAAAGATCATAACTTTTTAAACAAATGTGCTTATTGAAAATTGGGGCTGGGAGTCAGGAAAGGGGAGGGGAGTTAATCTGACTTTTAAGAACAAATATTTTACTCCAATGTAACTCTTAGGAATAAATTAAGGTGGTTTTTTTTCCCCCTCCAAAAAATAATAATTATCTTAGATAAGAATTTCTAGGTCAATTTTAGTTCAATTTTAAGTGAAACCGGAAAAGTAAGAGCCATCTAAAAGCAGGGCTTTCCGATGGAAAATCACAAACAAACCCAGTAACAAGTAGTGCTAGCAGATCTGTCTAGAAAATATTTGTTGTGTATTGTATGAAGCTGTAGCTCAGTGAAATGTATTTGGAAACGTGGGGAGATTAACATATGATCTTAGTGGTTACCTCCAGATAACAGATTCCCAGCATTTAATGGTAACAAGATAGCCTTTGTGATGATCTGTCAACAAATGTTCTGGGCAAGAAATTAAATTTGGGTAACTTCTTATATTCAGAAGTGATACACTCTATCAATGAAGCAATTGTTATTTCCCTGTGGAAGACAATACATGTATGAAAGCAAACAAAGTGCATGAATTTTGAAAAAATATCTTGTAATGTTATGCTAGAATAGATCTTTATCTAAGGGTTAAATTTCAACAGAATTCATTTCATTTGGCATTACTATAATAATTTTAGCTCCCAAACAGGCTCAAATATTACTTTTGAAGTGTTTGTAACCCTGACTGAAGTTTTATCCTAAACATAAAATGTGGTATAGATAATAAATTTTGCAATCTGCTTTAGTTTTCAGGGGCTTGATCCTGAAGTCTCTATCACAAGATTGTGCTGGTATTATCTACGTGGATAAAGATAATTTTGTGTACATAGGTTTGAGAAATCACGTTCCATATTGTAATATCTATGGATTAGTTTAAAAATAAGGAAATGTTTTAAAACACAAAGATAAATATATTACTATCTGCTCCTGCTCTTTAGTTTGTTAAAGAATATGTTCGTTAACTAATCACTGTTTATCATCTTATGTAATATCCACACAGTCAAAACTGTTGAGATGAGATCATCATCCCAGTCCTTCACAATTAGTCATTCATATAAAAGCATCTGTATTGCAAATAACAGGCTTGGGGAGAGGAGGGGAGAAGAAAAACACAACAACTTTTGGCTAATCTTGGGTGGTCTCTTTACTCACGTCATGTTAAATATGTTTTTTCACAACAGGTGACTTTTTAATTGTTTTCTTATGGCAACTCATTTATTCTAGAGGTTTTTGTTTGGCTCATGTTAGTTTTCTAAGTTAATGACTGTGTGACAACATGCTGAGTACAGGTGGCAAAAGGCAATGTTAAGAATGTGGGTATTACAGCATGGTGAGGCTGCTGGTGTAGAGCAAATCCTGCTTGCCTTGATCCTATGGGTCCTCCCTGGGGTCCATGGTTTGGAAAATGGGGACCCCTTACCTCTCCAGAGCCTGTAAGTGTCTTCAGAGAAGACAAGAGCAGAACGGGCAGATCCAGAACACTCTGAAGATGAAGCAGAGTGTGATTTTCACAAACACCACTTTTGCTTTCTTGAATGCCAGGAGGTTTCCTTGATGTGTACATGAACTACACCAGAGTGATCATCTGGACCACTAAATTTCCTTCACCTAATGGGCCAAGGGGAATTCTGGTGATGAATTGCAAAATTCTTCCTCATCACCCAAATTGGATGCATACATATTGTGTCTTTCCTGTCATCGTCTTAGATTCTATGCTGTTTACATGCCAAATTTTCCATCCTAACAAAGGCAAGAGAAGGAAAAAAGCCAAGAATTGCCCAGAAGGATTCAGTAGAAAGAAAACTATCCCAGCTATCAGACATAAATATCTGAATCCCCATATCATGGCTTACAAATCACTGCTGGCAATAAACAACATAACAGGGCAGAAGCAACAACAAAATAATTAAACCCAGGCATCACTGACTATACTAAACTGCAGGACAAAAACTGCACAGAGAGTATCAGCTGTGGAAGGAGCAATTAACCTGGCTAACGGGTCTGATTCTTACATACCTCCCTTTCTGTCACAGAAAACATATGGTTGTCATTAGCTGATGTAAAGGAAATACCATCTGAAGCCCCTGTTTTCCGATTGGGATGACCTCTGGCCCGATATGAAGACAGTTGGAAGTATTTGCTCAGTGTTGGTTAGCTACATATGTAGTGGCTGGGGGGCAATATGAACAAGTAAGAGAGGATTTGCCAAGTATGTTTAAGCTACAAAACTATGTCGTACCACATAACAAACTGAGAGAGCATTTAAAGCAAGTTGGAACTAAAACAAACCCCATGTTACTACCATTCCACAGTTGTTATTTAAAAAAAAAAAAAAAAAAAAAGACAGAAAAGAAGGTTTCTACTTTATTCTCATCTGGAAGTACTGGTGGCACAACAGGTTCTCAGTGGTGTGAGTGTAACACATGTTGGGAACCCCGAAGTTTTCAATGTGTTTGACACACTCAGACCCTCACCACAGAATATACCTTATTCTGCAATGCAGAAACATTGCAACTTTTATTCGGGTCAAATGAGCTGTCATCTGCTCTGTCTCATCTCCTGCTTCTTTCTCTGCTCTGTTTCAGATGGTTCCATAAGATGCACATTGGACCTCTGTTCTAGGCTTTTCAATTGGTTGTAGTCTATTCAGTATGTCTTTTTCCTGAAGCATCTTCTTTTGAGAAAAAAATTACTTCCCATATAAGAAAATATATTTGCTACGAAGACTTGCAACATTTTGTAGCATCTTTATGACATGCGAGAAAAGAGATATATTTCTCTTTCAAATTCTAGATGGCAGTTTAAAAATTTTAAGAAAAACTCTCTTTTAAGTTCTAATCTTCTGAGGAAAAAAAATCAAGGTACTCCTATTTCATTTTTTGAAAACAAGTTGGTTTAATTCTATTAAGTTCAGTAAGACTTTTCTATGATATTTGTTATTTGCAAATATTGTACATATGGAATGACTATGTCCAAATTAACTCAAAATGTATGTTTAACATATGAAAATCAAAATCCTTGGGAGTTTTGCAGTCAGCTCAGCTACTGATTTTATACAATTTAATACAAAACAGAACATCTACTATATATGTATGTATTTATTTACTATAATTTAGATACAACATGAAAGAATTCAGGGAATCCATACTTCTAAGGGAATATAATAATAGAATTTCATCATCTAAAAGCACTCAGATCTTATGTTGCATTACACACCTTTAGGACCAGGCTATGCAAGTAAGTGATTGTTGATGTTTTGTTGTTGGTGGGGTTTTTTGTTGGTTTTTTTTTTTTTTGGCCAACAGACTCCAGAATAATTTATTTTAGTCTTCTCATGTAAAAAAAAAAAGAAAAATTCTTATGTAGTTCAAACTTTTTCATATTATAGCAAAAGGCTGTAGTTTCCTACCCAAAAACGCCACAGCTTCAGTATTCCCATTCATAGAGATACACTAGAGATATCCAAAAAGAATGACTTGTGGAACACATTGTAGCTTTTTTCCAATGAGGAGGAGGCCATTAAGCCTGGAAGGATGCCAGATAGTGATAATCATCAGTCCTTCTGGGGCTGTTTTATAACTTTGCAGCTGTATTGTTGGCTACGATTTGCAGTCCCAGAGGTATCGCTTTGTCTGTTTTTGTTTTTCTGTTGGATTGGATAGGAGGCACATTTCCTTAAAAAAAAAAAAAAAAAAAAAGAAGCAAAAAAAAAGCAACTTTTTAAGGGGAAGGGGAGCTGTTGCATCTTTCAGTCACCGTAATGTCAACACCACTTAGGACAAATTTCAAGCGTTCACCGTTCTTAGACTCTTCCAGCTGCCTGCACTGTGAGTTGTTAAAAGACCAGAGCATGAGCTATAAAACGTGTCTGCGGGTGTTAGCTAACAATTTGCAGGTGCATATCATCCCAGTAAAGCTTTCAAATTATATGCAATTTATAAGCTATGTTTGAAGCTTATAATGGTTATGTCTGAGCAAATTATTATCTTTTTTTGGCTTCAGTTTTTGAGAGTCCCATCAAATCGGTGGGGGAGGGGACAAGAAGGAAAGGTTGTTGTTTCAAACATGCAAAAGTCAGACAAAAAGGTTCTTGCATTCAGTTTTTGTTAAATGAATAGGGGCAGGAAGAAATATTGTTCCAAAGACTTTAATTTTATAAGTTCATTAGTGCACCTGGAAAGGGAGAGGCAAGCAGTACTTCCCTGACTGAAAGCTGAAATTAGGGATGAGTAATGATTTAGGTAAAACAAGGAATAATCTACAGATATTCACCAGTTATGAATCCATCCTTTAGTGAGATTTGCGTCCTTATTATTTTTCATATGTTTCTCTAGAATTCAATCCTTAAAATCTTGGTTCAAGTACAGAAATGAGGACCAGCAGTTGTTACTGTTAAATTTGTCATGGAACATTTAACATGTTAAACGTTTACAGTTCTGCTTTGAACAAACTGTTTAACCTGCTCTTTTCTCTCTATGAGATTCCTACGTCATGGAGGTGTTCATGGCTTTTACCAGGTGGCTGTAAGTTGCACAGTTGATGGAGTCCTATAGTAGAGGAAGTTTGGCATAATGGAGCTCCAGAATCTTGCCTTTTAATCCCAAAGTGATCTAAAACAGCAAAGCTGCAAAGTCCATAGGTGTAATGTCGGGAATGAGCTTCATACTACAGAAAGAGAGTTATAAAAGCTGGTATGTTCTCTTCTAGGCATATTGGGTAGGATTCATTTAGCTGTATATCGACAGCTACAGTATAGACTAGTCACTCCCCGTATGCATGATGTATTCAAGGGTGAAACATACATCATTTGAAAAAGTATTGACCAGAGAAAAAAGAAAACCCTTAATTTCATAGTTAAAGAAATAGACTCTAGACTTTAGAAAGAAATCAAACGGTAATTATGTGTGCTCAGCAAGTATAGAATAGATCTAAAGACAAGAGAGATTTTGGGTGCTCATAGAGCAAACATGACAGATCAGGCATGCTAGCAATTTGTACTGGAAAAATTTGGTTTCCTGAACTAGGGAAAACTTTTTGTTTAGACATATATATATATATATATACACACACATACACACACACACACACATATATATGTGTATGTGTGTATGTATATATGTATAAAAATACATTTTTATATGTATATAAATCTAAACATATGTATTTTTATATATAAGTGTATATATATATAAATTGACTGCATTTGGCCACTGTTCAGCATTAAAATGACATAATTATATCCAGTTTAATGCCATATTATCTTATCACGATTAGAATTATGATAATGAATTCTAATTAAATTACTCATTGTTGGCTAGCTATGCAATTGCAATGGGTTGCCACTATTCTTTTCAGTCTAGCATTTGAGTAACATAGAAAGGGTTGCATAGCGAAGAAAGGTAGGTATGCGTATGTTGATGCAGAATCATAGCCTCCAGAAGTGTGATGCTGAACTCTAAGAGCAGGTCTATAACAGAAGAATGCCATGCTGCGTTTAAAGATGTTTCAAGCATATTTGGTGATGACAGTTAAAGACCAATTATCTCCAAAAAGATTACTTCTGAGATAAACGCCATCAAAGATATCAGCATGTAGACATTATAATCACCTCTGTCTTCGGAAAAATATATACTTACCCAATGGAGCCATAAAGAAATTGAGCTGTAAGAATCATAGAATCATAGAATCACTAA
>NW_009224698.1:8130-9325 GCF_000690835.1 Fulmarus glacialis | reverse complement strand
ATATATTTCTTTATATATATATTTTCTTAGTAAGTATGACCTGATATAAGTAATGGCATAAATTGAGCAGTATAGTGGAGATTTGAGTTCAAGGAATAGGCAGCTGCTTACTGCTTCGCAGAAAGGATGCTCAGCTGAAGGAATTGGAGTTGAAGTAGCATGGAACATGAGCTTAAAACTAAAGAAACTTCTTTTCTACCTTCAAAAAGCATAGCTGTTAAGGCATGAAGAAACCTTTTTAAATACGTGTGTTGAGCAACTGTTTCTGTGGTAGCCCTGAGCTCTGCCTACAAGTTTTTAATTAGATGGAACATAAAGAGATGGCCTACTAGATCTGACTCTTATGGAGAGAGACTGATTTAATTTATTTCTGTCAAGATAAATATTTGGGATCTTAAGTGGTAGAAATTGTTCGAGTAGCAAAGTTGATGATTCTTTAAATTTGTTTAGTGGGATCAGGTTTCTTTAGCAGTGAAGGAAGGAAAACATTGGTGAAAGGAACTTTTAAATAACTCCCTGCTGCAGTTTTAGGCAAGAAAGTAAAAAGTTTAAAAAGCCACTTGAGCGGTAATCACAAATGAAATATGCAATAACAGTTTCTTGGCTACAGAACATGTGACTTCATTATTTTTAGCCATTTAGGAGAACAGACTTTTTTTTTTACTTGATAAAGATTCTGGGTGCCTCCCCCTCTCTCCCCTTTGCCAGTGTTTTGCAGGAGCAAAACTTGAAATAGATGTAATCTGTTTATCCAGAGGCTGAACGTAGAACAGTCTGGATTATCTCATTGGCTTGAATTCAAGCTAGAGTTAGAGAGATTACTTTATTTTCTCACTTTGGATCACCTTAGGTGATTCTGTCAAGCAATAAGCCTGACCCCGTTTGGATCACCTAAGGTGATCCAAAATGCTTTGATCCTTTTTGTCTGTTTTCTGTCCACATGGATAAACTAGCTTAGATACAAGTCAATATGGATTGTTACAAAGGAAAAAGATCACTTTCATTGAAATTATATTAAAAATGAGTTTCAGTATGTGGCTTCTGTGTTTAAGAAAGTAGCTGAAACTGGGCTTGCATCTTGTATTTCCCATCATATCCAAGATGCTCAAGTGCTTCTTTTAGACTTGACCAAAACTCTATATCCTTTTAAACTAGAATATGATTCAGAGTGGGTTTTAAGGCAAGCATGTGATTA
>NW_009224698.1:7123-8099 GCF_000690835.1 Fulmarus glacialis | reverse complement strand
AAAGAGTGTGTGTATCTGTGAAGGTGGCCTCTTGTTTTTCATAGTAAGATAAATACTTACTCCACTTTCAAAATAAGGCGACATGAAATGAGGCTTTCTGTCCCTTGCTGATAGTTCTGCTGTATAATAAAATAGCTGTTAGCGCTGAAAATAAATGTTAGTAAAATGAAGGTTGGTTTAAAATTTAAAAAATCCGCTTACTAATTCATTGTGATCAGCAATGTTGGGGAGGGGGGAAATCTTGACTCTTGAATCCAGGCTGAATTTTATTCTGTTTTTTCACTTGAAAATAAAAGTTTGGTGTTGAAAACATTTAGCATTTCTGGTAGAACAATGATCAGTGTTAATCAGAAGACTGTTCTTTTTCTTCAGCAGCTTTACTGAACAAACCAGTTGTATCAAAATACAGAACATAATTTTTCTACTTTTATTTTAATAGTAATATTCTGACTATAGCAGGCAGGTTTTATCTGAGTAATGGAATTTGGTGCTCTCTGGATGAATAATGAAATTTAAGTAATGTGCACAATAGCTTATAAACTTTTTAGTTACATATGGTACTTTAATGTTATGTACTTTAAGAAAATGTTAGCGTATATTTTCATTTGAAGGTTTGCACTTTTAAAAATAAACTTCATGAATTGTCGAAACAGTGCAGTAATTGTTGTTTTAGAATATAAATGAAAAGTTATTGCCTGTCCATAAGAGCTTTGTTAGACCACCTTGTATAACTGGGGGGGAAGGGAGGGGAAAGTGATCCCAAAAGCTTTTCTCTCTCATGCAGTGTGAGAAGCAGCAGGAAAATCCAAACTAAATACAGTTAGACATGATTGCACTTGAATTAATCCAACTGTTAACCAGTTAAGCCATTTGACAGACAAAGTGTTGAGCGGAAGAGGAGAAGGTGAGGTAGAGAGAGGACAGATGGACTCTTGCTTAGCAAAGGACAGGAGAATTTCCAGCCTCTGTAACCAGG
>NW_009224698.1:0-7100 GCF_000690835.1 Fulmarus glacialis | reverse complement strand
ACTTATGCAGAAGAAACTTCATTGGCCTGACTTCTTAAAACTTAATTGTATAATTTTTTTTTTATTTAAAAGATGATTGGTGTATATTTATATACTTTAATATTTTAGGCTTGCTTTGGAAAAAATAAATCTAAACTTAGAACAATTAAAAAAAAAAAAAAATTCCCAAGAGTTTTCTTGTGACTACTGCAGTAATTTGTTGTGTAGATTCACTGCAATTATTGTTATGTAGTCTGAAGTAGGAATGGAGCTTAGGGTTTTTCTTTGCCTTGCTTTTTTGGGCTAAGGAAGGAAAAGGGCAGAAGGATAAGAAGGAAGCGGTTAAAAAGAGACCTTTAGTGATGTTAGAAAATGAAGATATGCAGAACGCTTTTTCAAAACCCCACTTGACATCTTACATTCTCCTATCTGCCAAAATTACAGCAATCAAGTGAAACTACAAAGATGTTAATGGTTTATTTCACAATTGTTAAATGTTTCTCCTAGTAGTGTAACATAACAATTTCACTGCAGATGAAATTGGCACTCCAGTTGATACACCTTTCTAATTTTACTTGTCATGCTAGTGAAGAGACAGTAATTTGAATCCTAAAATAATGTTTTTAATCACTTGACAAAAATGACACTCACCTTAATTATAGAAAGGTTTATACATGAACACATTCCATTTACACTCAAAATGGAAGTCAAATTAAAAGGCAGATGTGTAGAAGTAACAAAATTAAACTTGACATCTAGTGTATATGCAATCCTTGACAAATTTTTTTAATGTGAGCCCAGAAGTGGCATTAAATACATTTGGCAAAACATCATATTTAAAAAAAAAAAAAAAAAGTTTACCCAAATGGCAGAGAATAGTTTGCTTATCAATGTCTAGTTAGGGACAGGTTAGCTACTGCCGTTTTAAAAATATTAATGGACAAATGTAATTGAATATACACAGTAAAAGAATTGTGGGCAAAGAAGCATGTCTTTGTTTTTAAATTACTCTGTTCTTTTAATGTTCAGATTATTCTGTTGCAACCATTAAAGTTGAAAACAATCATAAATGGCAATCTTCCGAAGTGGTACAGGCCTTTTGGATTCTACAGCTGTAGACTTAAGTAGTATTCTGCTGAAGCTTTAAGATTGACAGGTGGATGATTCCAGAGCCCAGCCTTCCTGTAAGGATGTTTTTTGTTTCCCCTCCTGCCCCATCTCCGAATTTGAAACCACGATTACTCTGAGCATGTGTGGGAGAATCGTGAAGAGAGCCAAGTGCCTGGAACAGGAGCTCCTGGCTGGAGTGGGAGAATGGTGGCATCCAGAGCCTTGTGAGAGGGAACATGTGTGTCTTGCTGTTTGGTGGCAGAGAAGATGGACGATAGGAAGAAAAGGACTACCTGTTGACTGGACTTCTGGTGTAGCTGTGTTTTTGCACTAAACTAGAAACACTTACGATCTTGCCGCCAGTTGCAAGCTAAAATTGACAGCACCAGTTTAAATCCAAACTACAAACCTTTACTTACCTCAGTGAGTCATTTCAGTGAAAGCTTTATCAAGGCTGAGGATTTTGCTTAAAGATGGGATAGAGGCAAAGCTCTGAAAGCTTGTCAGCTGGATTAAGTGGACAAGAAACCTGTTGAAGCTACTTCAAAGTATAGTAAGAAATAGTTGTGTTTGTTACTGGAGTAACTCATTGCTGTTGTGGTTGGTACATTAAATCCCTGCCATGCTCCCATTGATTTGCCTGCAAAATACTTTAGCTAATTCATAACTAGTAAATTATATTATTCATAACTGCATGCATACTAAATTATAGCAGGATTTTTTCTTCTCTTAAACTGTTGATTTAAGACTGTCTGTGTGGCCTTAGTATACAGTTTACAAGCAGTGAGTCTTGTGGATTTACATAAGCTCCCGTATGAATGGTCATGTTAAGTTGCATAATCAGTCTTAGCTCGGCACTGGTAGCTGTAACAGCATGCAACAGGGATCATCAAAATGCTGCATTAATTAGAAAGCAGAAGCCAAAGAAAGGAAAAGGAGATGTATATAAGAAAGTACTTCTTCTAGTAGTTGGCTGTATACTGTGGGAAAAACATTCAGTGGGAAAAATGGACAAAGCCTAGTCAAAAAAAAAAAAAGCAGGTGTCATTGAGAGGTGATAGTCTTGTTATCTGTAACAGTGGAATCAAGCTCATGTGAATATTCACCTTGGTGTGTCTCATCTACCTGATGAGCTTCAGTACCCTGTTTGGGTTTAGAGGCAGCCCTTTACTTCAATTGCAGTTTATTTTGCTAAAGCAGTTCCATATGATGGGGAAAAAAATTACTGTGTGTGAATATGATGCTACATTAGCCCTTTGCTAATGGCCTTACTAATACACTGCAGAAATCTTTCTTTGTAAGACTTCAGACATGAAAGATAAGTGGTGATAGTGGGACTAACATACGGCATCTGTAGTGATGGTAAGCAAAAGTGGCTAAAACAGATGAAGTGGAAAAGTTGTTGATCTGGAATAAAGATCCTTTATCTGTGTGTGCATGTGTGTATGCATACAGTATGACAGTTCAGCTTAGAAGTTTGCCCTCCCAGCATAGGGCACGTCAGCTTCTTTTAAAGGGTCTGGATAGCTGCTACTTAAACGCCAGAATTACACCGTCTCTTCAGAAGGCTGGCTTGTTCTTTCTGTCAAGAGTGACAAGCGTTTTCACCCTACAGTCAACTGTAGTAAAGCTAGGCAGAGCTTCAGTAAATCTGTGAATCTTCTAAAAAATTGACATTATAAATAAAATTTATTTGGAAGTAAGGTGTAAGTAGTGGGGTTTGAATTTAAATACCTGAGCTAGTTCCATACTGACCAGCTGCATAGTCATATTTGTGTAATACTTGGACTTTGTTTGCTTTTAATAGTTGATTTTGATGTGTTAAAGGAACTTTAAACAAAGTTTTCACTTTCGTCTGAGAGTTATGCTGCTAAAGTCCCTTTAAGAAGTGTGAAGTTAGAGGAAGTTTTATTTACAGTCAGTGTAAAGGGAACTGTGCTGATGATTAGATCCCTTTGAATGTCTCGCAATCTGTAAGACTATAAACCACTCATCTAAAGCATACAAGAATTGGGCCAGTAGCTGTTGTACTTACTGCAGTGTACCAAGTTGTGTGAGTTTTAAGAAATCCTATTAAAATACCAAATGAGATTTGAATCTCTGTAGCCATATGCTAAACTGCAAAACTAGAGCATAGGACAAAAGGTCACTATCTTATCTATTACAGTTATAGAACTTTCTTTGTTAATTATGTATTCATCCAACTCTGAATATGCATCCGGCTATCTAGTTTAATTAAGTTTTGTTAAGTCATTTAGAGTGCTTATCCCATATTGAGAACTTAAACTTTTTTGAATAATGCCATTAAGCATACTGATTTTTTTGACAAAAAAAGACCACGATTAAATGTTATCTTCTGTGTGTGTATCTTCCTGTTGCTTGTAGTGCTCTGCAGAAGTTTTAAAATATATTTCTTAGGGCATGAATATGAGGAGTCTTCTTTGTGTATTGAAATGTAGATTTATAATGAAAGCTCATGTCTTTTAAAGTTAATTGTTGTATTTGCCAGTTTTTCTTAGATTGGTGTCCCTCTCCTTCGCCCTCCTCCCCACCCCCTGAGCAGTTTATCTACTGCATTTACTTATTATGAGTCATCAAAATCTTCTCAGCTGTGGCCAAGATTTTTTTTTACTGTAGCAC
This sequence comes from Fulmarus glacialis, assembly GCF_000690835.1. Lineage (NCBI taxonomy): Eukaryota > Metazoa > Chordata > Aves > Procellariiformes > Procellariidae > Fulmarus > Fulmarus glacialis. The sequence goes on along the minus strand of NW_009224698.1, from coordinate 3,371 downwards.
CTTTCTTCAGCATTTTAGCTGTGTGGACTGTATGGTTAATATCATCTAATAAAGCACTTTTTCAGGTTAAAGATAATTGAATCACTTGCAATCCAGTTTTTGAATTGCAGCACTTTTAATTAAACACATAAGTATGTAGACGAGTGTAATTTTTTCCAGCCTCAAATGCCAAGAAAAAAGCCAATATAGCTTCTCCGTATCTTGCTAAGAAACTTTAACTAGGAAGAAAATAGAATTTCTTCTCAATGTTCCATTAAACTTATAAAATAGGAAGAGTTAAATTACTCTGATGACAATTTACATCTGTGAAGCAGTCTCTCCTTAGAGCTATGATTTTGCTTTTGGGTAGCCTCAGAAAAGAATCAAAGCTGTTTTATGCAAGAGCCTTATTTTATATTATTTTTCATTGTTTATAGGATTTTTAAAACTTTTCTGTCAGGAAGTTGATTTTTGTGAATCCCATGCCTAAGATGGAAAGATGAAATCTAAATAGTTCCTTTAAAGAAATAAGAGCTGTAGGCAAGCTTCCCCTGTCCTCCATAATAAAAGCTAAAAAAGGGCTCTCTGCAAATATGGTGTTCGATCTCTGCTTGTTTTCTAAATGTCAAACTGCAAGACGAGTTTATTTAAATACTTTCTTAGTGTTACTTGTTGACATAGCAGTTGTCTGAGTTCCCATCAGGGTGTCATTTGACGACTGGTAGGAAAGGCGTAAATTAGACAACAAAAAAAAGGAAAGTTGAGAACCTTAGAGCTGGAACAGTTTTGGTGGCCTATAAATACTTGTCATCATCGGTTTCACACTCTTGGGACTTGGCTGAAACATGCTTTCCATATTGAACTAGAGATGAGATTGAATTAAATTTATATAATCTTTGTTGACTGCATTGCAGCATTGTGAAGGTCCAGAACTATTGTAGCTCAGCTCAGTCAGGTTTTCACTACCTTACTTTTTAGATTACCCTGCATATATGTATATACATGTACGTACATCCATCTATTTTTCTATATATATAGATCAAGTGTGTATGTGTATATATGAATGCACTTATACTGTAACCTGTATCGGCACAATAACCTGAATCTTGCTGCTTTTTTCATACTCCTGGTGAATCTGCCAGCGTGGGTGAAGTTTTGCCAGCTGCATTATGTAAGGCACCAGCCCCCAAATCCCACCAGCCCCACAGATGCTCTTGTGGCTGATTTTAGCTGCGCCCCTGGCTTTCCAAACAACCCTTGTCTCCCCGCCACTGCTGAAGTGTCAGTCCTGCCTGCTAAGCCAGATCTCTTCTAAGAATGTGATCGTGCCTGATTGGAGAAAACATTAACCTGGGAATCTGGGATCTCTCTCTTTTTTTAATATATATATTAAATTTCCTGATTTTAAAACAGATTTAGATATTTCAAAGAATTGCTTGAATGCTCTTGATTTCTGTGGTAAAAATTGTTAGTAATCAGTTTAAGTTTCCCTCTCTTTCATGTAAAGGGAAGAATAAAAGTAAACTTGCACCAAATATTTGGTGCACCTGTTGACCTGTGTGTGACTTGACGGGAGGAAGGGACGCTTTTTTGGTCTTGCAACTGCTTTTGGGAACTTCTAGGGAAGAAATAGTGTTGCTTGGCTGTGGAAAATTACACGTTTAATTGTGTAAAAAGAGATTGTATTCATCTCTCCCTGTTCCATTACAAAGCCTGCATTTTTCTTGGAAGTAGTGGAGAATTTGTGGAGGGGGGAAAAAGGGGATCTCAAGAAACAAAAGTGCACAAAATGAGAATAGAGAAGAAAAAGAAATTATGCTTTAAAGGGTGATAGTTGCATCTGAAGTGAGAGATGAGTAACAATATTTGAAAGCAAAATGCTCTAATGTTGGCTAAACTGGACTACTATCCCACAATATACTTTTAAAAAATAAAGATAATTTTTATTTCATCAAGCAAAACTTCTTTCATATCTATTTAAAATTTATCAAGCTTTGTAGAAACTACAAATATTGCTTTGGAGATTTAAAGTCGTTCAAATATCATACTAATTATTCATTTTCTGTGTGTTTTTCTTTACAGACCAGTCTTTCCATATGGGGATGGGGAAGTCTTGCCGTTGTGCTTTTTCTAGTAACTTTTGGACTCTTCTCTATATTTTACTTTGCATTTTATATCCTCTGCTTTGTGGGTGGGTAAGTATGCTACTTAGTGTTTTGTATAATTTTCTACGAAAGTAAATTTTAGTGTGTACATTAGCAAATAGTTTGCTCTGAAAATCTGAAGTGACTTCTATGTAATTAATATTTCCACATTTGAGCAGCTCTTTATGAGCAAAATTTTTTTTTCTTGAAATCTTAATTTTATCAAAAGTAATTATTTTTGCTGTTGAATAGCGCTTATACTACCTTTGCCCACGCAAAAAAAAAAAAAAATATTCTGATTTAAAAAAAAGAAAAAGTAGCTATTTATAACGGGTGTTGGAGGACAAATACTCACTCGCTTAAAACCAATGTTAACTTCAGTTCATACTTTCTATTACCATGTCAGTTCTTTTCCCAGGTACTTACTAAGTAATTATGTCCCCTTTTCTTATCGCAATCTCATTTTCCTACCTAAGATACTTCATTCATGAGGAAAGTGAGTGAGTCTTTTCCTGGGCATGTGGAAATGATGCTACATCTTGCTACATCTTGAACAAGATCAGTTCAGCAGCTGTAGAAATTTCATACTTCAGATAGATAGATAGGAAGGGAGCAAACAGGTAATGTTTCATATAGTCTTTAGCACCATTATTACATTTTATGTGATAATGTCTGTCTTGTAACCATTAAAACTTTTATTTTTAATGCCAAGCCTAAATGTATTAGTGGGATATTCCTCTTTCCTCTCACTCATAAGACAAATCTGCAGGACAGTAACATTTCTAGGCTCTCCAAGACCTGCTTGACTTCTAATGGGGTATTTGGGCTATCTTCAATATTTTTTTTTTTTTTTCCCTTCCTTTGAAACACCCTTTTAATCTTCTTCCTGGATACAGTACAGAATGTATGTATATTCCTGTATGTCTCATCAAAAAATGTAGTAAGAGTTTAGTGGCCAGAATTAGAGCTGCTACACTTGGGTTTCAATTGTATTAAACTTGAAATTCCATCTCTGAGAAATCAGCGTAGTCAGTTGTCTAGAGCGAGGATTTAGTTAAAGTAAAACTAACTTTTAAGTAAATGCTTTTGTCTTGTTAAGTCTTCATACATGTATGATTGGTGTGTTTTGCTGGTTGTTTGTCCAGGACAAAAGGCAAAGAGCTTGTCCAAAGGGCAAGAGTTAGTCCAGTTACTGTTTTGTATTACCACTTCCTTAGTATTTGCAGTATGAAATATAATTTTATATAT
>NW_009224697.1:20212-35130 GCF_000690835.1 Fulmarus glacialis | reverse complement strand
GCGCGGCGCCGGCCCCCCCGGCGGCCTTCTCCAGGGTCCTGAAACCGCCCGCGGCGCTCCCCCGCCGCTCCCCCTGCAGCTTGCGCTACCAACTCCCGTGGGAAGATGGGCTTTTCCCAGGCAAAACTTCAGTTCCAAGAGGAAAAGACCGCGTCTCCTTTTTGTACCCGGGCACTTACAGGAGCGGGAGGAAAATATTCGCATAATAGCACTGCAGTTCTTTTTTATGAGGAAAACGCAGCCTAATTTAGTCCATGCAGGAGAAATGCTTAAAAGTAGTTCTCAATCCTTCGAGAGGGAGAACCTCCTTCTTCAAGGCAACCGAGAATTCCAAGACTCTCTCAGATGTTAAAGCAAAGGCAAATTCCCTTACAGTAAACAGGAACTACGACCCTGTCCTCTCTAAGCTAGTGTGAGGGTGGTGAGGAAAACAGATCCTCTGTGCCAAAAGATGGAGTAGAAGCAATCACAGAATCATGCTAGAAATGCAGTGTTATTGCGGGATGAGCACATATAACTCCTGTGCTGCCCTGTCTATTTGAAGGGAAGAGAGAGCAACTCCTCCCACCTTTCACCCTTCTCAGGAAAATGTTTCCATTCCAAGAAGATATTGGATATGAGTAAACATGAAGACCTGAGCCTGACTTATCTCTAGGGGAAACTAGCCACTCTATCTACTTGGTGGAGGAACAGGGTGAGGGAGCACAGAGGCAGCTGGGAAACACTCAGATCATAGCTCTACTTTTTCCTATGCTTTCTTTATTTTTAACAAAGCAGAGAGAAAGTCAGCCTAGATACAACTTTAAGTGAACACAGTGCACACGAGCTGCTAACATTGCTTACCATTTAGACCCTCCCTTCCCCACATGTCATCTCTTTGAGTGTATTTTTGGCAGGCAAATTAGAACACCTGGATTTGCAAATCATAGCAACTTTTGATCCTTTTGTATTTTAAAGATGGAAATAGGATGAGATAGATGCTTCTGTACTGTGGATATGGAAGCAGATCTTTGACTCATCCTCTTGAAAGAAAAGGAAAAAAAAGTATCGGAACACCCAGAAATCTTTCTGGAACCCCTCAGCTATGAACCCAGAGGTGTAAAGGGATACAGATGAGGGAAAAACACAGACTGAACAGATGAAAGTGCAGAAAATGAGAGTGTGCTGGGATGTTTTAGAAAGCTGAGATTTGAAAGAGAACACTAACAAACAAACAGGAATTTCAGCACCTCAAAAAAAAGATTTTTAAAAATGGACATTCAGAGAAGGATTCCTGCCCTTAGTCATGAAAAGGAGATCCTGGCAAAGTAATGAGATCCCTGGTCAGTCTCTGGTTCAGTGTTCCTGATATATTCGAAACCATCTGCAAGACCTGGAAGGCAGGGGGCCAAACAGACTGAAAATAGTTAAGAAAAGAAAAGAAGAAAAGAAAGAAATTATGTCATTTCTTCTCAGCACTGAAATATTACCATATTCTTCAAAGCATTTTCTCAGAGCCACCAAAATGAATCCCACCTCCACTTGGAAATCAAATCAGCTAACACTGACTCATATCCTACTCTTCCTTTCTTATTCTTGATTAGTATGAATTGAAGTCTTGATGCAGGAAGAAGTGACATACACAACTCCCCCAAACTCCAAGCTTGCAATATTTGTCAGGAGGAGGTGGTGAAAGGAAACCATCTTTGAAGAAATCTAAATAAATTAAATTCACTGATTTTATGTATTTTGTTGGTCAATAATAACCAGTGCAGTTTTTCAAATTACTGTTGGAAGTGTAACCATCTTATTGATATTCAAACAACTGGAGAAAACAGCTCACTTGACGATCTTCCTTTTATCAGTGACAATGCTGTTTAATTAACACATTTAACATGCTATTCATAAGTGAGAATGGACTGGTTCCTTCCACAGCCTGTTACTTGAAGCCTTTAGCTTTGTCACATCTTTATGTTCAGTTTACTTCCATCACCATGAAGTGGTATTAACTTTAGAGAAATTCTCAGGAGACAATCTGGGAATGAAAAGTGGTCCTGAAGATGAATAAAGTGATAGGGTATCTATGAAGATTGCACTGGCAGACCTGAGACCAAGACATTCTGCTTCTTCCATGGATTAACAACAAAGCCCTCTTCTGTAAGGCCTGAAATAAATGTATTCATGAAGTCCTCATGCATTTTTCTTTCACCAACCAGACTCTTTCTTAAAATTTTGAACAGTAAGAGGTCACCCAGTGCATAATTACAGACTATGGTGCCACAAGTGACTTGTAGGAAATTACAGTGGGCCCTATCAGAGGTATCTGCGCTTCTATGTATTTCCATGAGGAACTGGTCAGTCCGTACAGCAATGCCAGAGCTGCATGCTGATGCACTCTGTTAATACCACATTTCTGTATGCACGCCTGATAACAAGGTACAAGTGTGAAGTAAATCACTAGACCATTCAACAAGTAAGAAAATGAGCGGAAAAAATTATACTTACATAGCAAACATCCTAGGACTGTGTACACAAAGGGCTCATTGCTAATCTCGTTAGCAACCTTGCACACCTTTTATAATCTATAAAACAAAATCACCCACAGCAATAATGAATCTCAGTTGCCAGATACCCTCAAAAAACTGCATAAAATTATATGTAGAATTTGTACGAGAATTTCACTCTACACAGTGAAACCATTCTCTGATGGAAATTCATGAAATCACGTGTACAAGATGCAAAATTAGATTGTACCTTATCCTAGCCAGGGCTCTAGAGGAAATGTGAGTGATGGTAGCAATTAATTTTCTACCAGGTAATCTCCTCCTAAGATGTAGAAGACCAGGTTCAACTCCCAACTTCACCTGAAGTAATTTAACTCATTAACTGGGAGGCTATTCTAACCAGCAGACTATGAGGTAGTTTGAGGTCAGGCTCTTTCAAACTTCTTATTGTTCCTCTTAGTATTAGCGTTGATGGAAATCTGTATTTTCCATGTCTAAGTACATCTCCTAACCATCAGACTAGAGATACTAGTGTCCCACTTGCTATCTCTCTCTCTCTGGTACCCTTGGTTCAAATGACCACTTGGTTCAAGTGGCCCATGAGCCACTGCCATCCTTTCCAATTGAAAGATCTAACTATTTGGTAACAAGAAATACCTAGGTGCAATTTTCTTCTCTTGCTTGATAAGTATTTTAATAAAACTTAATAGAAATTGTGCCAAACAGCAAGAGACTGAATGCTAACCTGGGTTCAGTTCTTCAGGGAATGTTTGTACAGAATATAACCATGTCAGCAGGAGAGGAAGTAACTCATCCTCAGACATCCTATGGTGGCTAAGGTGTCCCTGAAAGAAAATATCAAACCCCTCTAAAGAGATAGAAAAAGATCCTGGTTATGATCAGCCTTAATAGCTATTGTAAACCCTGAGTGCTGGATAAGGTGGAGACAGTTCTGAGGATTTAGCTCTCCCTTTTCGATCAACACTTCAGGTTGAATGAAACTCATTGTCTGCTTTGGGTTTGGTTGACGTAAAGGAGAAAAAAGAACCTGATTTGGTTTTAATCACATTTTTTATTTTACATTTTGTTTTGATAGTCGAACTTAAAAATCAGTTCTTCACACCATCCTAACCACAATCGTGTTTTTAAATTTAGAGAAAAGCTATTTAATTATAAGAGAAATATTATGACTGTGTTTCTTCATAAATAAAGTGAAGCACTCAGGCAATACAGGGGACTCCAAATATATACTGGATCCATGTATCAAGGCATGCAATATGCAACATGCATAGTATTTTTATTATGCAGCATGTAATAGATATATGTCTAGCCTACTCAAATGTCTACTCACAAAGCTATATGTATACCTTTTGAGGATCAGATGTGGATTTCTACATTCCAACTTCTCATCAGAGTAAGGGTGGATGGAGACAAGGGCTGCTCCAGCCCCTTTCAAAAGCCAGATCCTCTGAGGTGCTGAGCTTTGGGAAGAGAGCATCTCAGCTGCTCCCACAAAGTGCTTACCATCTTTCCAAGTGATGCAGACAAGAAGTGTCATTATTTTTTCGTGTTAAATCCTGATAAATTTCCAAAGCACCCTGGTCCATAGTTTGTACTTACACATCACTAATGAGATTCACCTTTTCTAATTAAATGTATTGCTTATTTTCCACTCACTTTTTTTGAATTGTCCATTGCACTAGAAGTAACTTCTTTTTAAGGGATTTCCATTTTGTTTGGGGTTTTTTGTTTGTTTGGTTTGGTTGTTTGTTTTATCCATTTAATAACATCTTAGGACAGTTTTATTTTTCAGTCTCTCTGACAAAATTACATTCAGGCTGTGTTAAAGCAAAACTTCTGTAGATCTCGTACTGGAATATTGCTTGATAAGAACTGCATGTATCAATAACAGAAATGATGAATTAATTGATTTTATGTTCTCTAACAATGGGCATATAATAGAGAATTATCATCACAAACTGAAATGTACTAAAAAACCAAGATATAACCATACTATTGAGCGTTAAGAGAAGGTAGAGAATGGTTCAGATTTTATCTTATTGCACAAATTAATAAGTAGAGGTAAAGGAAGCAGGAAGGAGAATATGGCTTCATATCTGCCCTCTGCACAGGCGTGCCCAACTGGTTTTTCAGAGTGTAGTTTTCATTTCATTTATGTTAGTGTCACTTTGAAGGAACTCCATTATACACAGCTGACTGCAAGTGCATTAATAGAAAATCTTTGTATATTAGAAGACCTTGGGTATATTTTGTAATATAGTGCTAAAGTAAAGAGCAACAGTTACAAAAGGACCAGCACATCAAACACTTAGTTGGAAAAGTAGGTTGCTTTTAACAGGTATCACAGCTAGTGTTACAAGGTACTTGAATTACTACTTACAGGCTGGCGTTGAACAGTCCCTTGTGTTGTGATACAGTCGATGAAAGTGCTTGCTACACTCTGATGAAAATGTGACTGGCCCTGTTTGAAAGTAAGCAGGAATTAAACACATGCTTTCAATGTCACTGCTTTGCAGCTTCAATGAATGATGGCAACCCATAGAATTAAGTTCAGTTTTGGGGGGCTAAAATTACATTTAGTCTTTTACTACACCTTAAACAATTATGATGCAACACAAGTATAACAATGCTACTGAAATAACAGAAAGAAATACTATTGCTATGCTATTATGCTCATGATCTGAATAACAGAAAAATGGCCCTTGGAAATGATGGACTGGCTTAGCCTTGAAATTCCAGTAATTTAAAATTAACAATAAAATTTCTTATATGGTGAAAAATAGAATGGTGCAACTACAACAGAATTTCGTTTACTCAGTAGTTGTCAGTAGTCTAACGTAGAAGGAATAATGTAGATGGAATGCGGATATTATTTCTGAAGATAAATAAAAGCAACATTTCAAGCAAATATGGGTTTCTAACCCTGGAAAGATGAAGTAGTTTCATGTACGAATGCTTCTAATTTGCACACAGATGGTTTATGAAGTTCTTAATATACAATGTGGGTGTTGAGGAAAAAAAATGACGGCTGAATAACATCTAGGAACCTGATCTCCTGTTAAAGTAGTCCTAGCAAGAAAGGGTGCAGATTTGCAGAGGGCAGCATGTGTTTCAACATTTGGGTGAGGCAAATCTCTAGGTGCCCAGGGTGTGGTGTGCTGTGTCTTTGTTCTTCCAGCCTGTGCTCCCTTCTCTGCCCATGTTAATATTTGATAAAAATATATAGCTACTGGTCTCCAAAACATGGCACAAAGGTAACAAGTTGCCAAAGAGCCATTCCATAATTGCTGATGGCCCCAGGAAGGTATTACTGATGGCATCCAAGTTGAAAAGGAGAGCAAAAATGTAACCTGCTCAGCAATACTACCACTGACAGCTGGGAACGAGTTTCCTGTGATTTGGACAGAAAACACTGACATAAATTGACACTAACTGAACAAGACTAAATTTAACTTGCATCCTCTAAATTCAGCACAAATAGGAGCCCTGAATAAGAATAGCTTGTTTCAAGCAATGCTACAAAAGGATTCACACTGTGTTGACTAACTTTCCTGTCAGAGGACGATAGCACGCATTTCAGAGCAAAAATTATTTATAACTTGAAAGGTGGTTTATCAGCCTGGTAAAACATAGCAAACCAATTGTCTCTGCATGGTGGAGCCAAACTACCGAAAGCTTGAGAGAAGATTCCTCTCTATGACAGTGAACACACTCGAACATCAGATGTATTTTACAGTAATATGTGGATTTCATGAGATTTTTCAGCCATGAATAAGCTTTCAACAAACTGACAAAGCAGCCTTTGCAACTTTGAACTGGAAGGTTGTTGTCATTTTTTTATCTGAGTGAGTAATCAGGCTCAAGAGAAAGTACATAATTTGAAATTATCCAAGATATATGGAGATAACATCAGCTTTTGTCACTAAATAAATTCTATGTCCCTTCAGTTAATATATGGTTTTCTAGTACTCTTCCTTGCCATCAAAAACAGGTTGTTAATTTTATTTGTGCCTTACAGAGCACTCTGTGTCAGTTGGCTTTTCAAGCTGAATTGATAGATAGCTTTATGACTCACATGTTTATTTATGATTTTTCCTATAGTCGAGGACTGTTACATATGGTTCTTATTTGGCTTTAAAATGTGTCTACTATTCTTGGCATACTAAAAGCGTACAATAATTTTCTTAACCCTGAAACTGTAAAGATAATGGACTGTAAAGATAATGTTGATTTCCCCTTTTCTTGTCTTTCACAAGTTCATTAGTTGTGACTGTTCTAACTCTTGAACTGGTAAGGACTATATCTGAACAGTTTACTTAACTAAAGTTGATAGAAAGAGGATTATGATTTGAACAGAATCAAGAAAAACAAAGTTAGGCTGTATTTTAAGAAAAAGCCTATGGATTACAGGACTTAATAAATCTGTGGAAAAGGAAAAAATGGGCAGAAAAACCCATCACTGAAGATCTTAAGAGCATAATTTAAAAAAAAAAAAAAAAAAGAAAAAAGATGTATGCAGAAATTCTGAGCCAACAAAGAAATAAACTTCAACAATTTTGGAATGAACTTGCTTTCCTTATTCATTCCAGCTAATGTTAGTCAAATAATTTCAGCAATTTTGATGGCAACTACTCATGCAGAAAAGGATATTAATTTAATGAATGGCTCCAGAAACAGGCCTTCAAGTATTTTTTGCTCTTTTTCTTTTCTATGATTTAGTATTCTCAAAATACCTTCTGTAAAACTCATGGTTATTTTTCACTTTTGTTTTTGAGTAATGAAACTTGTTCTGTCTTCATTATTTAGCTTCCCCAGATTCTTTGTTGAGCTTTTTCATGGTAGCTGAGCAGTTTCCAAAGTTAAAAATGAATGGATTTAGTATTAATATAAGCAAATCTTTCTTGTCTGTCCTCCCCAGGAGAGGAATTTTCAGTATTCTTGTGCTACGTAGGACAGCCTAGTTGGAATCTATATGTTCTTTTCATTTCTGTCTCATATGGACTGAAAATGGTAAGATTCATAATTACTCTTGTTTATTGCAAGAGTGAAGGGCCAGCTGGGTGTTGCACGTTTCCGTAGATGCTGTTAGGCTGCAGTTAGCAGTTGGCAGAAAGATCCTTAAAGTTGTGCTTATCCTAAAGGTTTAAGAACATCTCCCCCATGCAAAAGAGATAACAAATTCCCTCCTTTCTTGCCAAGGACCATCTGAAATTTCCAGCAAAGAGGAAATGCATAATTATTTCCAATTCTCTTTTTCATGCTCCAACTGCCAACTATTTCTCTAGTTTTTAGTTTCACTAATCCAAATAACATTAAAAATCACCAACAGATTTGCAGTGTCATACTCTGAGACCTTCACTTTTCTGAATTACAGAACATTTGGAACTGGAGACTAAAGAAACAACGCAAGCATCTTGCTGTTGGCAACTCTTTTTGCATATATTCAGAGGGTACAATATTTTTCTCAGTAGTTACCAAACAGAGTCCCAAAGGTAAGTAAGTGCATTTTACAACTCCACTTCAGTTTTCAAGTAAGTACTCGACTGTAATCATAATAAACTTTCATATTTGAAATAGCAAATTATTTTTCTGTTTCATTTACACTAATTTAATCCTTCCTTGTTGTATTTGTTTCCCTTGATAAAATAAGCATCTGCATGTATACCTCATGAGACAGAAGACAAAAAGTGTTTCCCTGATATAGTGAAAATTTACATGGCCACATAGGTCTGTTTCTGAAAGACATGTGGAGTCCAATGAGAAGTTTTAACATTAGTGAACTTGAAAATAAATATGGCAAGCAACAATAGGATGATAAAAATGAAACAATACGTTTTAAATAATGTTTTAACTTACCATGTTTTGAAAATTATTTTAGGCTAGATTATTCAAAGAGAGTCAAACTTCAACATAATTAGAGTTCTTTAAAAATGTCTAGTCCTAAAATATGCAAATTTAACTTCACAAATATTAAACTTGGTGCAGAACCTCGAAAAAGCTAATGGTGTGATTCTTGTGGCTACTTAGAATATGCATCTGTAGGAAAATTAAGAGCAAGCAGCTGCCTTACCTGTAAAATGTTTTATGAACTTGTCTTTTAGACTGGAATCTCTTGGAAAAATTTCTGAGGAGAGAAGAAAAAAATTGTATCTATGTAGTATAGGAATTACAGTAAAAGCCCTGAAAGCATAATATGCCAAGATGTCTGCTGTAAAGAGACCAAATAGTTTCCCAAATTAACTATGAAATTAATTTTCATAGTGGGGTGTGTGTGTGTGTGGGTGTGTGTGTGTAAACAATATTGTGAAATGTTTCAGGTAATTCACAGATGAACACCCATCGGTCTTCCTACAATACACACTATCAGATTTTCTGACAATCGTTTCTGCACATCTTAGGTCTGAGTTGGGCTATAATTTTAGAAAGACCGTAAATAATATAAATACGTTATCATGTTATGATAAGTATTTGAGTACCTGAACTAATTATGTAAAATATCTAGATAAATACAAACCAAATATCATATTTGGGGTTCTGAAATAACAAGTACCTGAAGAGAAAAGTCTCCTACAGATCACCTAAGATAGATAGGGGCCATGGATATTTTCATTGCACTATTAGTCAAAAAATAGTACTCCTCTCCTGTGAAAACTGTTATGAATTTTAAAATATTCCCTTTCCATATACGGCATTTTTTCCAAAAAGTACAAGATAAAGTAGAAGTCTCAGAACAGCCAAAGGAATCAGGCAGAACAGAAACTAGAGTTAACACAAAAACTATACTCACTATTTTTTTTTGCAGTGGGATGCTGCTTCTGGCTTACAGCAGAAACTTTTGAGGCAAGTAAATATTCTCAGAACTAGTATATTTCCCCTCAGCCTCATAAATTTTCCACTGAAAAACTGTATTAAAAAATTCTTGGGTAACTGCAGTTATTACTGCAGAGAGTAACTGTATATAACAGCTGTATATTATGTTAAATTCAAAAGAAATACCTTTCTTAGCACTAATACAAGGAACATGTTTAATTCTCAGCATTAGGAACTCCAGCTAAACATATTTATTCACTAAAAATATTTCCTTACAACTTATGTCATTTTAAATCTTTGTATTCTCCTACATTTTTTTTTCAATTCCCAATCTGAATTAACATTTAGCTCAGAAGAGAGCAAGTTTCCTTTCATACTGTAGGAAGATGTTGGTTATCTGCCAAAATAAATTCTTACCACTGGCTTTAGGCAGTTTCTCAGAGGTCACATGAGTGTATTTTTAGGCTGGGATTTTAAGCTAAAATGCCCAAGTCTTACTGCAACTCAGCAAGATCAGGGGACCTAATTTACTTAAGATTCCTCAAAAATCTCAGTTGTAACTGACATAAACTTAATTTGTTTCCTTATTGCAAACGAAATATCGCCCCTTCTACATTAAACTTAGAATTTTACTGACGTGAAATGTCAGGTAGTTTAAAATTAGACAGAATGAAGCATATGAAAAGCCAAAATAGTGAAACGATCTGGGTGAGTTTTGAATGGGATGCCTCAAGTGGACCAGTACTGACAAATAATCAAAGCCTGGTGAAGGTTGGGCTAGGAACAGCTAGGAACAGCCCAACATTCTTGCTCTGACAAAGAACATTTAGACCCAGGTCCTTTCAAAGTCTCTAGTATTTGCTATGGGAACAGTAACTGCCTTTTGCCCCATAAAATTCTTTAGGAAAAGTCCGTAACACAGTATACAGCCAAAACCCCACCCCTAAATGCACAGGAGGTAAAACAGGATAAAGGATTTGATACTCCAGCAAGGAGCGAGGTATTGCAAGCATAAAATTGCAGCTGTCGCTGTGTCGGTAAGCCTGAGAAGGAACGCTGCAGGGTCTGCTTCCCACGAGTAACCTACATCGGCCCAAGGTTCACACCAGCCCGGCTATGCCTGTCCCAATAGGGAAAACTAGGTCAGTCGTGTGTTGGAAAGTGGCTGAACGACACTGCCTGCGTGCCTGCTCCTCCCCTGCTGCGGCTGCCATCCCTCCGGGCGGCAATCAGCTTTTCAACAGGTGCCCACATTTCAGCTTTCTTCAAGTGTTCATTTTCTTAATAGCACAGTAGATTTGCTTGGTAAAACGCAACCAGTGAGCCCCTAGCCCTCCACAAAGGCCACCTAAGATCATTTATAAAAATTACGGGCAGCACAGGTTACTGGAAGACTTCTGTCCGCTGGCTCTAACGGCAGGGGCAACTCCACCTGAACTATGAACTGCCCGACACAAACACAGTAATTTTCTTCTGTCTTCCAGCAGCATAGCCAAGCCCTCCTATCTGTACACAACTGTGAGGCTGAGGTCTCAAAGGACCTAGTATTTCAACCAAACTGACAAACATCTTTTTTGAATAGAATATATATCACTGACTCCCGACCAGATCACACTGCAGCCAGAAGCAGGATCCCAGGTCCATACAGGACTGCTTTTATAAGGCAATGAAAAATCATCATGACAAAACCTTTATGCTAGCTTTTCCTGGCTTCTAACAAGCTCTTAGTTGCTCCAGTCATATTTCACATGGCATCTATCACCTATTAAGAGAGCTTAATATCCATTCTCACAATGTACGCTCACATTGCAAGTTAAATTCCCTTGACATATTAATTTCACAAACGAAAAGCAGAAACATGAATATAGTAAGATAGATTGGCAAAGCATTACTAAAATCTAAACACCTGAAAGTCACACTGGGCAAAAATACAAAAGACACAGAAAAATGACAGAATAAAATGCTTTCAGTGTGAAACCCACATGAATAGGAAATACTGAGTGGAGAGAGTTTATTCAATCCATTCTTGCCTCAAGACCACGTTACACAATCTAGTAAACTACAGCCAGTATATATCCCATGGGATACAGTAACTGATTGTTTTTAACCAGCTGGGAGAATATTTGGACTGTGGCATTGTTGTGCTCAGGCTTACAAAACCTGCACTGCTCACCAGAGAGAGTACATCTGAGTTATAAGACACTTGTGCTATTGACCGTGGCTTCATCTGAGTATAAACTCAGTTTATAATCATAAATAATCTTAATTCAATAATTTCTTTCTTATTTACATTAGGAACTCTATGTGTGTCCTTAGATGATTACTCATCTGAGGCAAAACGCTGCCCATCCTACACCTCTTCCACAGACAGCAATGGCCATGGACAACAATTAAACAGTGCTAGGACAGATCTGCTACTGGATCTGCTGTCTAAAATACTAAGAATATTTATGGCACAAATCTAGGGGCAAGACAATTTTAGAGGGTTTTCCAGGTCTGCTTCACAGAGAGAATGGTTAAGTTTATACCGCAAATTTGGTTCTGAAATATCCATACTGTTAATTTTCCCAATCTGAGCTGTGACACCTCACAGAAGATGTCCGGGCTTCAGGTAAAAGGTGACTGGATCTGCCAGAGTTTTATACCATGCTGGGATAAATGGGATGATGGTGAGAGCTAGCAAGGTCTGAGCTAAGAAGCAGTGAGCAACAGCTGCTTCAGCTCCCCACTCTTTCATTTTGTTTTAAACTTTCCAAAGTTGATTTAAATCACTGTTGTTAAGCTAATTCCCTAGAAAATTATTCTGTGCACTTTTCAGTTGTTATTCAGCACACTGTAGCTGACATGAATGTTTACTTTTTCACTAATTAAAGAGAGGTAGAAGACTAAATAAACCACAGCCCTAGGCTCAGGCATATGCTTAACCTGCAATATAAGGCATCGTTTCTTCACCTTGGATCAGGCTTTTCACTTTCTGTGCCTTCAGTCTCTCTGTGTTTTGTCTGTTCAGACTGCAAAGCTGTGACAGCAGGTGCTGATTTTTACCCTGTGTTTGCACTGTCTCCAGCACCATGTCACCATAATCGTGCCTGGAACATTCATGTCCTGTTGTAGTATAAATAACAAGAAGAGCTGTGCTTGCAGCACTGAAATAAGTCAAATCCACACAACAGCTTGTTGGCTTGGGGCATGAAAACTCCACATCCTCAGGTGGTATCACCTTGGCAGAAAAAATCAAGATCTCAATTTGTTTATGCTCCCAACAGGCAACTTTTGCTTATTTTTAGCTTATTCAGAGAAGCAGCGTAAATCAGACAGCAAAAATTACTCCAGATCTTGGCCTAGTCCGGATTTACACCAGGGGGATCTAGAACGTCTCACTGCAGGTGGTGCTGTAGGCAAGCGCAGAAAATGTGAAGTAGCAGAGCTCAGGCTCTGCTTCATTGGCCAAGTCCCTTAACCTACGTAAGAAAAAAAAAGTCTTCATCAAGAAGCATAATCTTCTCTTTTTGTAAGAATATTCATGCATCTAAAAAAAACCCCAATAAAATCCAAAGCAATTTTTCCTCAATTACTAAAAAATAGAAGAAAAAAATTCAACTCTTAAACCATTCATGGAAAACTCCATGGCAGGTAAATGTTTCAGGAAAATGTAAGTATATCTAAGAGAACATAAAACCAGAAATGACGTTAGTTATCACTATACATTTGTCTGCTACCTAAATAATACTTGTCAGATTTACATGCAGGTGCTAAAGTGATCTCCACAATACACTTCAATTACAGTGTTTAAAGCCTGGCATCTTTAGCCAGGTTTAATAATTATCCATTTTCCACAATATCCACTGTTAACTCAGAATATGTTATTTTGTACAACATTCCTTGAAATGATATGCCACATGATGGAATAACAGGCTTTTCTCATTTTTATGTTGTTCTGCATTTCAAGAAATTACTTAACAGAGTTAGGCAGTTCAAATGATTATAACCTCACAGAAATTTTTTTACAATAAATCAACTCCATCCCAGACAAAACCAGGACAAATACATAGTCCAAGACATGTCAATCGCAATGGTAATACATCTTATTATATCATATAATGGTTATATGACCCTGATCTGCTTTTTATTCATTCTGGTAAAGCCATTTAGAGTTAATGTAATTGTCTGTTCTTCAGAAAGGGCAATGCTTTAGAATTACCCTTCTTTCTTTGCTTTTTATTCTTCTTTCCTAGTCATATTTTCTTTTACTTTATAATCCTTTTCAAGCCAAATTTATTTTAATACAAAACAATACATTTCAGAAGATCTTGCATTACCAACCTTATAATCAATTTTTCCTAGTCTAATATAGATTAATCTAGATTTTGCACAACCGTCACACATACAATCTTACAAGAAACTTAATTCCCACGTATTTTGTTTGAAGTTATTTTACATCTATGGCATTTAGAAAACAAATGTTTTATTGTGTATTTTCTTCTTTCTGTCTTTCTATAATATAGCAGAAGAAAACTGTCAGCAGTGACATGCAGCTGACTCTACTATAAACCCAGATGCAGGCTTCTAAAAATGTTGTTTTGGCATGAAAATAGCATGTGTTTATTTTATTTCTTTTAAAAAATCATTTCATGTTATGAACCTGCTTACAACACAGTATGTGTTAATAAAGTTTTAATTAAAAGTGACATTTAGAAGGACAAGACTCTCCAAAGCTTCAACTTAAACAAGGGCTGTATTTGTTCATAGTAGAGGAATAAATCTTGCAGCGGTTGAAATATCATGCTTCTACAAATATTGGAACACTGTCAGCAAAACTGCCTCGAGTACTTGTTAAAATAGACAAGTCCCATTTATTTGTATGGAGCTTTTCTTTACTGGAAACTCCCCATAGTGCCTAAAGATGGCAACCCTTGCTTACTGTGACAATACTACAAGGTGAAACACCAGTAGTAGTAGGTTTGCATACATTCAGCAATGTCAGGATGGATCTTGTTTATGGAAAAATAAAATGTATGGTGATAAAAGTGATAGTAAAATCTTTCAAATGTAAATTCATAAAGAAATTGATAAGGTGTCAGAAGAACTTAAGCAATAGAGATGAAAATAGACAGGAAGAAGAGAAAAATAACCAAGTAAAGCGATGGACTAGAAACATGGGTGAATCAAATGACATTGCAATGCATGTAGGATGAAAGTATCCTCAGCATGACTGTCTTAAAAATACATGAAATCTTTAAAAAAGCAGTGCTTTAAAAAAAAAACACACAAAAGATATTCAGAAACTTTAATGACCCAAACCATCCTTCCTCTGTATGCCTTAATTTACATACGTAAAGATTTCTACAAATGTTAGGAAGAGATGTACAGCCTCAGTTAAAAAAAAAAAACACAAACCCAAGTTTTGCTCAAAATCAACAATTAAAATAGGAAACAGTGCACAGATAAGGCATCCTAGCGGAGAAAAAAATGTCAATGCTCATTTTGATAAGAGTAGAGTGTGGTGTTGAGTAAAGCATAGGTGTTTGACTACAGTGTCATACATGGGAATCACATGGTAAAATCCCCTGTGAATAAATGGAGCTTAAAGCACGCACCTAGAGA
>NW_009224697.1:0-20181 GCF_000690835.1 Fulmarus glacialis | reverse complement strand
AGATCTAACCCAGACATCCCTGCTAGATGTCGACAGAAATATGTGGTCACCACTGTGGGCAGCCGTCACAGGGAGTCAATCCCACTCCCTGGCTAGGGCATTTGCCACACCGCGTTTTCACAGTGCTCGGGAGAACGGCTCCTAACACAGCCCTCAGCAGCAGATGACAAGCAGAGTTGAATCAATTAACATATACTTCTTTCTTCAGTACTCTGACCAATTAATTTCCTACTCTCATTATTATACTTTGGCTGTGACCAGATTGCACAAAACTCTTACTTCTGGGCCCATAGGTGGACAAAGTTCTTACCTGCAAAACTGAGATTTCCAGCAGCTTTGGCTATGCTGGAAATGTTATTTTTTTAATGCTGCTATTCCATTGCTACCAGAATGGTATTATTTTTTGTTGAATGGTATTACTTTTTGTTCTGCAAACAATAGCCATATTAATATAGATTGAAATGTTTCTCTGGATCCTCGTGTGATGTCTGACACAGCAGAGAAACAGAGTATGCAGTTCTTTGTTGAAAATGTGTGACATTTGTATTCCCTACTCAGGGACCACCAATTGATTCTGGGGTCTGTCCAAGAGTGCTCGAAATCCTTAGGACAAATTTGTGGTTGTGTTACAACTCAATTCACAGACTGATATATTTAATGCATTTTCTATTGCAGTTTCCCACAGGGAGTCAAGAAAAAACATTGCTTTGTGCAACAGAGAGCAACTCCTTCCATCATGAACAATCATAAATCATTAAACATCTTCTATTATTTGTGTTAGAAATAACTGCCATATGAGAAAATATCTACATAAATGATGTAATTTAATTCTCTTAGCCTCCTCATCTGTGGTTTCTACCACATAAACTGTATTTCTGCTTTTGTTTTGCTCTTTTTCTTCCAGTTTTCCATAATTAAAAGCTTTATAATAATTTCTAATTGTCTTAGCAATTTGTTTGCTTATACATACACACACACCCCGCTTTCCCCCAATAGATCTGCAATTCATTCCTTTAGACAAGGGAAAATATCTATTTCTGTGCGCAGTATTCCAAGACGTCACTGTGTTACTACTTCTATTAAGTAACACACACAGTTCCCACTTACTGAATACTTTTATTTTGAGACTTTGATGTGTACGTACTAAGTTCCACGGGGCATAGACGGAAAATGAGTCAATGCTCCAGACAGACGCATTCCTTTCTGTATGTAATACCGCTGTTTGAAATTCAGAACTTACCAGATTCTTCCAAGCGCTGTGTAATGAAGATTACAATAAATTAGCAAAATTTTTTGCATTTTCTATCACTGTCTGCTCTAGCAGGTGAAAAATTATCTGGTATATTAGTATTTTCTGAAAAAAAAAAAAAAGCCTCAGATAAACCCCCAAATCAACACTGCTTGGATTCACAGAGATGAGAGCGTCTGCTCAAGAGAAAATCCTGAATTAATCTACAACTGCATACCACTGCCATCTACTGAATGTAGAATATGCTGAATGTTCTCATGCATATCTTTCTGCTCTGAGAGCGGAGTTTACTAGGCTTTGGAGTTTACTAGGCTTCGCATTCACTCCATCTAACGGGAGCTCTTTCAGTTATCACAATACAAAGCGTACCCTAGAGCTTAAGGGTTACAAATAGAGTGCAATTAAGAATTCATAATGAATGACTTGGTCAATTTATCTTCTGCTTCTCCAAGAGTATTCTAAAATCTTTGGATTTATTTGCTGTCCATAAAATCTTTGTTGGTATTTCAACTTTATTTATAGAGAATATTTGGAATGCACATTGTGATGTATGATTGTACCTCATTAGTCAAGTCCTAAAATGTTAGTTCTGCTCCCATGTCAAATAAATGCTTCCATGCTTATCTACTTGTCCAGGTTTGAAACGGTGCTTGTAAGGTTACTTAAACTAGTGACTGAATGTTTACTTTCCCTGATATTCATTCCAGTAATATTTTTCTGATGTAAGCATGGCAAATAATACTCCTTTTAAATGCTGAGTAATTGATATATCCTCAGATTCTCCCAACTTCAGTTATGAATACAATATCTGGTATTACATATATAAAATGAAAAATCTTTATTCTGTAACATTCATGAGGAACTTGAGCAATAAAGTGGGCTGTGACATCAGTCAGTTTAGAAGTACAATGGTATGACCTCACAGAGAAAGCCTAACAGGGTCTGCTTTCATTACAGCTGATGAAGTTTACCATGTCAGTCACCACTGGCAAGAGCACTACATTAAAAAAATCAGTGTAATTCTTAAACGTGCTAAAGATGGGCAAAAAGGAAGCACCAGCTTCTAAAACCTCAGTCTGGCACTTAGTCACAATTTCTATTTCTTTCCTCTCTTCCCTCTGCCAATCTATCACATGTAGTGCCAACCATTCATTCTTATCCCAGAGTTTCTACTCACCTATGCCATATCTCTCTTACTCACCCTTGCAAGCCTTATCTACATCAGCTGCTCCCTTAAACCCAGGGCATTCACAAGGGAGTAACTGCAATCTATTTGGTTCTACCAAAATTGCAGTATTGCAAATACTGAACATTTTTAAAAATATACAAAGTATTGTACAACAGGATTCCTAAAACTGACGATAACAGACAAGGACACGGTTTTACAAACCATAGTGAAGTGAGAAAATGAACACATTAAAAAACATATAAAGAGCAAAGGCATACTGCTTTCCTAATTCAGAATGCCTTGGTTTTGTCTGTAGAACTATATGTTTATATGTCCTTATAACATGTTTGATGGATTGACATCTGTGCACTACAGTTTGGTGTAGATTTGAAGTATTTCAAATTTCTAGGTTTTCCCCCTTTGTTTGGAATGGAATATTTAAAAAAAATTTTTTTTAAGATTTCTAAAAATAGTCTTTAAATAGTTCAAAGTGCTGCCTTTTTATAGTGACCAGGGTCAAATTCCACTCTCCCTGATGGGGGCACAGTCCCCCTCAATCATCAACAACCCATTAATATAATTGCAAGGGAATTATGGAAGGGGTTTTGGACTCAAATATTTTTCAGCTGTATTGTTATTACAGAGACCTTCAGGTGCGTACCAAGAAAACAGATGACTAACTTTAGACACTCGATTTCAGTTGGATGTATAACCTTTATTTGCACAATGGGGCAGTAAGCTTTAGCAACACTCTGTTATATATTGTATGGAAGATTCTGGACATACTATAATGTAATATAAATAGTAACTCAAAAAAGCAAAGCTAAGTTGACTTGGAACCTTCTTCAAGACAAAAGGGATATTTATTTATCCCTGCCAACTGATAAATGGGCAAGACAAGTCTTACGTTAGCTAGGCACATTCCAGTACTTTGAAAAGGTTATGAACAAGATTCTAGGACATGTTGCCTGAAATAGCAGATGGCTGGATTTAATAAATCCAATAGGTTCAGCCATATGATTCTAAGTGTGAAATACTAGCTTTAATTCAACAAGTAACTATCTATCTCATTTATGTTCTGTGTACTATTATCCCCATTAGGTCATGGCCTATGAACACCTAAGAGGGAGGAATTTCTCCTGGAATCCCTACTATTCCCACCCCCACGGAATCCTTTTGATTAAATGCTAAGTCTTACATAAAGACTATGGAAGTTTGTATATATATGACAATAAGCCATGCAAAATCATTAAATGGAGTTAGTTTCTGAATTAATTCAATTTATTTATTACTACAATACAAAGGAGTACATGGGATTAGAAATTAAATGTCTGAAGCTCCTTGCCACATTTCTAGCACAGGGCAAATCCGTAAGTACTATCCTACTCATTCAGCTAGTTTTTATGAAAAGAATGGCCATTATCTAGCTCCTTTTTGGATGTTTCAGATTGTAAAACACTTCTGTTTTCATGAAAAGTAGTTAAACTTCAGTGTACATCATTAGACAGATAACTTTAAAAACAGCTCTCTTTTTTCAAGTTTCTCTTTCCAAAACGCCAAGAGCACAATTGTGATGTGGCCTCAGAAGACGTTATGTGCTCATTTGTGCAAGAAACTGCACCTCATACTACTCTCATACTACTCCAGGAAAATAAAAATTCTAAATTTTTCTCACTGCTGCAGTTTCCCCTCCATTCATCTGTGGTAGAAAGTTAATGAAAGTAAAGTTTGTCCTCTTTTTTAAGAAAGCGAGAACTTTAGTCCCGTAATCCTTGTACTTCCCTACGGGATCTCACAGGACATAATGAAAACAGAGTGCCCAGGTCAAAGCTCCTGTGCTATTACAGCTGGTACCACGGCGCTCTTGCCAACACAGTCCCTCCCAAGCACAATCTGTGGGAGACCTGCCTTCTTTCATGCAAGTGAAGGGAGGTGAAGAGACACAAAGTCCTCCGAGACCAACTTTTGTCTCTAGATTTTTTTATGCTTCAGGTGAAATCAGTCCTTCAACAGAAACTTTCAGAAAATCAAAACAGTAAGAGAAAAAAAAGCAAATACATACAAATTTTACTTGAGTTTGCTCTTTTTCCTTTTATTATGCTGCTACTTGGGAAGGATATAGAAATTCTTTCCTTTGTAACTCAACTTTCAAACTTGAACTTACAGGACCATCTTTGAGACACCACAACTGCTCATGTTGTCTCAGTTTCCCACTCCCTGTGATCCACATTACCGTACCATACAAAAGTGAAAGCACCTGTGACAGTACAAGGGAGGAGGCTGGAAAACACAGAAGTAAGAAAACAAAAGTAGGAGAAACAGGCATGGAAGCATTTGGTGTTCATCACTTGGAGCACCTACACAGGATACAAGGCACAGCAAAAGGACACCTACTTACCATTCCTACCTTCACCCATACCTAGGTCAGTTCTTCTGAAGCTGTGGAGGAAAACTACTTTTAGCTAAGTCCCTCCAGTAGTCTTAGCAGCAGAAAAGGTTGACTTGCAGTCATGGGAGGGTGACAAAGACCTGTTCACATCCATGGAAAGGACCCAGCCAGCCACTGCCCTCACTCTTCCCTGCCCATGCCCTACTCTTGCCCAGCCATTGCACTTTGCCTTCTCCCCTCCCTGCACTCCCCTTGGCCTCCTCGCCTTGGCTGGTCTCTGCCAAGCTGCAAGTGGGAACAGGGAGTGACAGGAATAGTTAGCAGCAATCGTTGCTATGAAAACAACTAACGGCATGAACAGTAATTCCAGGGAGGCCTTCCTACCTCAGCAGAGCAATGACTATTTACAGCCTGAAAGGGGTTGCCAGCCTCCAGTTCAACACTTTCTTAAGGGCAACGGATTATCCCTAGAGTTGGCTCCTCCGAGCCTGGGCACTGAACTGTGGGAAGGACATAATCTGAGGCTGGAGGGAGCTAACTCACTCGAGCTACAGAAGAAGCATTTAATCACGTCTGAAGTGTCAGGATAGGTGGACAGGGGATTGGGAGGATAGTTTTCAACACTGGTATTATTATGCTCCTCCTCATCCCCCCAATTTTGATTTTTCTTTGCTTAACTCATTTGTGAAGGGAAAGTAATTGCTCACTAAGTGCTCAGACACTTTCATTTCTCAGAAAAAGAAATCATACCTTGTTGCTGGTTAA
The DNA here is from genome assembly GCF_000690835.1 of Fulmarus glacialis. Classification (NCBI taxonomy): domain Eukaryota; kingdom Metazoa; phylum Chordata; class Aves; order Procellariiformes; family Procellariidae; genus Fulmarus; species Fulmarus glacialis. The sequence continues at coordinate 14,610 of NW_009224697.1, read as the reverse complement.
AAAACTGCAGTAATGGTATTATTATCATTGTGAGCTTGGAGAGGCTGAATGTTGGCTGGCCAGGGGACACAGATGCTTGCCATCCTCTGATGCCCTCTGTGGTGTAAATGCAGAAACCAGCACCTAAAAATCGCCCTATCTAAATCAGAATATTTCCCACAGTATCTTCAGAGTATGTCCAGAAATATGATACTAAGTAATTCCTCCATGCTCCGTTCATTTATAAGGTCATCAGTTACATGCGGTACCAACAGTCTTTCATCATCCAGCCAGAATTTGTAGAAATACATGTCAGTCTGCAAATTGGCTGCAGACCTTTCCAAACATTTTTCTTTCTGTCACCTGCCTACCAATATTTCACTCTGTCAGTAGAACTATGTGAAGGTTCTCAGCCAGGTAATGGAAATGTACTTTCAATTGCACACGTGAAGCCTTCTCCCTAAATGTTTCCCTTCTTCCTGAATGTAAGATTGTCAGTCAGCTCCAGGTAATTTAATTTTGGTTATAACTAAACAATCTTTTCAAGTTTTCAGCTGCCACTGCCTTTCTTCTGATAGTTTCTTCACTCCTGCAAAGCCTTCATGATTAAACACGGGGGGGCATTTATTTAATAGAGAATTTTTAAATGCTAAAGGAAACCTGCAATAGTGTAACGATAAGAGAAAAAAATGTTTTATTTCCTTTTATTCATAAAGGTAACATACATCTCTTATATGTTCATTAAGGAAGAAAAAAAAAATTCGCTATCAAGTTATAAGGCTTTCAGAACTACAGTTTCTCAAGGGGATATTTATAAGCTTATGTCTTTGAGTTGGGGCATAGGTCTAATTCTGAGACTGTCAGAGCTGTAATCTGAGGCTGCATTAAAAGGAGGAAAATACACGTTCATCTCAATGGATCTCTTTGACGTTGTCTGAACCTGGAGTTCCAATTTCCATGGTTAGAGTCACAGAAGCCATTCTTCGAATGTCAAATTTTGAAATAAAAACCAACAGACACTAAGAAAACGCATTCTGCTTACGAGTCTTAACTCATATCGACAGTAATAAAACACAAAGCAGTTGTGTACTAGCAGCTCTCTGGATTCCTGACTGGTATAAGAAATTATTCTAGGAGCTGTCGTACTCTCAAGTAACACAGTTTTGAGGGCTGAAAGACACTGGAAAGGGAGTATGGCCTGATTCTGTTCTCCTTGATTTCAATAGAAGCAAAAACAGGTCCTCAATCTGTGTGTAATTCACATGATCTACTTAGCTAAACAATTAAGTCACAGCTCTGACATCTGATATTTATTTTAAGTTCTTTGAGCCAGATTCTCTTCTCTGAGCCAACCCTTTTTTCTATTCTGGTGGCACAAAAGCTATAACAACTGTGGATTTTCCCAGCTGGAGATTCTCCCAGCATGAATAAGTCTTTACCTGTCTGGCAAAACCAGCTTTCATGTTATTTCCTCCTCCTTAGCACCCTCTGAACCTTCACCATCTTCTTATGCGAAAGAGTAAGAGGCCTGGCTACAACCCTCATTACCATGCTTCAAATATTCTTAGCCTGCATACTTGCCTCTTCAAATTAAAGCTATCCAGTTAATTTTAAATAATCCAGAGGCTATTGTAACTAAAGTGAAAACACAGTCTGTTATGATGCTCCTTCTGCGGTATTTCAGAAGACATAAAATTGAGGATCTGTCCAAAGCGCATTACCAATGAGACATCTCAAAAGCTCTGAACCCTTAAACTATAGGTCACTCCTATCTGTGCAGGCCATGCTTAAGAATTTAATTATATTGCAAAGTCATCCTTAAAGAAAAGACCCTCAAACCAAGCAAGCCAACTTTTTAAACCCCTCTCTCCACCCCAAGAGAGCAGTGTTAAGGGGTACCCCGAAGACAGGTTCAACTGAAAAAAACACAGTTTGATTAGAGTGTTTGTCAACCATTGCCTGAGTGAGGAACCTTGTGGTTAATGGCTGCTCCTCTTACGTTATTTTAGGTGATGTACCCAATGAAAAGATCTTTAAATGAGACTAGTATAATGGACTTGAAAAAATCAGGACGTAGTTTATCGCTGCACTTATTTGAGTTTTCTTTAGGCAACGTCCCAGTGTGGAACTGATCTGCTGGGAAATGTGAATTTTCACAGAGGGACTGCCCCTTAAGTATGCTGTGGGAAGCAGTGGAACAACGTTAAGCCACTGTGAAGACAGCACCAATTACTCAAACTTCATCCACCTCTCTGAATATGTTTACGTTGTCAAGGAATTAGTCAAGGATCTGAGTCCAGTCTCAAGATGAGATGCATTCACACCCTAATCTCTTATGCCTGTGCTCATGTTTCATTATCTAAAATCTGGAGCTCTCCAGAAGAGAAAGCTCAAGTATAAGCTGATACATAGTGTTGGTCCAAGCTCTTACCCAGCAGCGTGCAGTGGCCTGAGTGTCACAAACAGATATTTTCACATTACAGTGTAGACTCTGCCTTGGACAGCTGAAGAGGCATTGAGTTCAGAAGCAACTGGAAGCAGGAAGCAAGCAGATCCACCAAATAGAAAAAAAAGTATGGGAGTAAGCATGGAAAGTGTGTCTAGTGTAAGGAGAAACTAAACTTCTACTTGGGCATCCCACTTCTTTCATTGTATCCCCTTTAGCTACAATAGAGTTGTGCCCCACTTCTGGGCAGAATCCTATTCTAAGGTGTGAGCTTCAGTGAACACTTACAACGTTCACTAAATAGCTACCTACCACATTTGACTTCCAGACATGCACTGGGATATAATGGCCCAGCAAAGTAGGCTCACAGCTTTGTGTACCAAGGTTTTTGGCCAAGGAAATGAGTCAACTTGGGAGGTAAACAACATCAAAGAGAGTAACATTCAGAATGCAGCGGCCCCTTCTGATTCAATGCTTTCTAATCAGCCACTTTCCAATAATTCATTAAGACTTGAACAAAGAGGTTGAAACACTGGCTTCTCCTAGGGCTTCAGCCGACCATAATGAAATTATAACAGGATATATTTACAGGGTTGAATATCTTGAACTCAGCTATAATGATATTTATTATTAGCTATTCTTCAATAGCTGCTCAGAAAGCATATTTGTATTAGTTAATCCTTGCCTGTGGAGACCTTTATATTTGTTTGGCAAAAGAACATTAAGAAGCATGGATTTCTTTTTTTCCTCTCTAAATCCCTGTTTCCATCACAAAATGCTGTGGGATCGAGAAATAAGCCAAACGTAGTGTATACGATTACTTTTCTGCTAGTACTATTAGTGATCACTCTAGAAAACAGTTAGAACTGGAATGGATATAGATGTAGATTAACATATTCTGGCAAGTTTTACATTTGAAAAAGAAATGTAAAAAAGAATTTAGCAACTATACTTTGCATTGCGAACCTCTTGAACAGCACCACACACATACAGATAAGCACTATGTGCATAATTCAAAAGCAAGCTTTTTCTTCTTCTCTCCTGTCAGAGATGTGAACATGGAAAACACTGAAATACATATCTAAGTAAAAGAAAAAAATCTCAAAACAATTACAGGCCTGAGGTATGAGTTTATGCAAAAGAGCTCTCCTTTTTTCTAAGAGATTCTAATAAACAGGTTAGGATATCCCTCGAGCAATTCAAATGGGAAAATGTATGGCATTATGAAACCCTCGCTATTCGGAATACTAAAGCTGTGAATATGTACTTTACTCTTTCCAAGAGGAAAGATGTATTACAATACTAATTGTTCATTAAACTATAGAAGGATAATTCACTGAAAATAATGAGACATATAAGTAAGACTGGTCAAACTTTTCAAGGCATTAATTTACTGAAGCTATCTTTTCCTATTCATAATTTTTTTTCTATAACAGACAACAATTTCCATTCTTTCATCTATCAGCTATTTGAAATCACTAAACTATCAAGGCAGATATTTCAGCTGAACCCAGAGACTCCAAATTATGCCTGGAAAGTTATTAGAGAGCTCTTGACTGAAGGCAGAACCACTCTTAGAATGAGATACAGAGACTACACATTGATAAGTATGAAGAGGATATTCACTTCTTGCAGTTCTGCAGCACTCTATGCAAGTATTCTATTTTAGCTATCATGGCTGCTAATAAATGTAGATTCTAGAATATTTGCATAAATTAAGCATAAGAACAGCTGCAATACATCAAAAGCAATATATGAACTAGTTGAATCATCTGAATGAAAGCTGATGACACGTGCTTAACTGCATACAAGCCAAACTCAGCACTGACAAACAGGCAAACTCTCTCAGAGTGAAAGGAAATGGACTTGAATTTGCCAGAGCTTAATTAGACCCGGCTCTTTTTGAAATATGAATAGGCTCCAGGTTGATTGCTGTGCAAATGGTAATATTTAACTGTACTTTACATTTCCCATGCTTATTTTAGAAATGTTTCTATTTCTTTCCGAATTAGAACAGATTCAGAACTATCATAATGGATTAATAATCCACGGTTTCTCTCTTATAAGTACTTTATTCTAACCTGCTATCTGAAAGGTGTTCCCCTGTCACAGTTACATAAGGAGACATCTAATAAATGATAACTGGGATCAAAATATTTTATTTGAGTGTTAAATATAAATGCATCAAATGTAGTGAGCTATTTAGACATACTGATATTGGAGACCTTATCTTTGAGGATCATAAGCAGGTATAAAATACATGCAAACCATACATTTCAGTGGGCCAAAATATGCTGCGCACAAAGTGCTGGCCTTAAATAAAAACCAGAAAACACTTTCCATATTCTGGGACCGAGCAAGTTTAATGTTTCTCTGTTTTTTAATACTGCTCTCACTATCACAATATTCTGGTACTCTGAGATGGAGAGCATAACTGCAGCGAAAGGAACTGCTACCCTCAATATTCAAGAGTTTTTCTACCTGTTCTAAAATAACACTTACCTTGTTAGTATTATTTAATCTCCAGATTTACTCCTTGTTTCACTCCTTGCTCTGACAGGAAAGGAATAGCTATCCCAGACAAAAGTAAAGAAGAAGCAAGGCTTTTCTGGAGGTGCTGCTCAGTTCTGGGTCAGTGGACTTCAGTATAAATGTGCAGTTTGGATCCGTTTTAAGGATTTTGAAAGCCCTGACTGCAGCTTAGATAAGGGATCTTCTACAGTCCCATGCAGCTGAATCACATGTGTACACATGGCGTGACTCCACCATGCAGGTGATGTAGAGCTACCCTGCTCATGAGCAGTACATCCGGGTGTTAAATTTGCTGTACCTGTGCAGGTCTTATCCACACAAATGATTTATTTGTAGCCAACCCTTTTCTGAAAGTCTAAAAATTGCCTGACATCTGGAAAAGCAGCTTGTTACTGAACAGATGGGGGAAATCTGTGTATGTTAGCTGCACATGCAGACTTGGGATTTGATCATATAATAATGGGAAGCACAAATCGTATGGGATATCTTGCCAAATTAGTACTGACCAACAGGTCCATTCAAACTTTAAGCCCACAGCATAAAATGAAAGTGATTAGCCTGTTCTAGATCATCTTCTGACCCAGAAGTTTTCTCCAGAGACCACAAGAAATCCTCATATTGGTATGTTTTGGCCATAAGTCTTTGTCCACTGTGTGAAAGATGAGTTCTGAAAATATTTTTCCTAAATTTCCTAAATTAAAATTTCAGTGAGAAAATAGAAGTCTCTCACATGTTAGGCATGCTATGCCATTAACAGACAAGGAAGAAGTAATTATTCTATCACAATTACAGTAATAACATCACAGCTATCGCCTCAGCTATTTTAATCCAATGGGATTTAAGGGTTTTACTAATTTAGTGCATAAATCCAGTACTGCCACTATATACTGATGAGGATGCATTTCCTAACAGTTCATTTCAAAGGTTCCTTCTGCTGAAACACATCACATACAGCTTGATATCATAAACAGTAAGGGTTAAGGAAAAAAAAGTGTCTGACTGTTTTCCAGTAGGGTTTTATTTTACTTTTCACCTTTACTTTACAGGCTTAAGTAAAAAGGAGAATATAATTTAAGTAACAAAACCTCAATTAGATTTGTGCCATGTTACTCCTGAAGTTGCCCAAAATCTGCAAGGAGCACGACAACAGTTGCTTTACTGATGCAATTTTAAATGTTTTTCTTCAAGCCAAAGACATAGATTTCAAATCATGTAGTAAGAGAACATGTACTAAAATGCAATCTAACCAATTTACTCGAACTGACAAAGACAGACCTAATAGGCTTCAAAAAAAAAAACTTACAAAAAAAGTTTAAATATTCTTAGTATACAAAGTTGCGCCTTTACCCTAAGTGGTTTTGGTTTGATTACATAACCATTTTAATTGTATTTTTAAAAACAAAATATTACAGTTAAAAAGTAGCCACAATTTGTAACTCCAAACAATATTTTTCATTGATGTTAAAGCCTGTATAAAGCAAACACGTTTTTATGCACTGTTTTAGTAAAATCAGTGGAGCACTGCACATCAATGATTTTTTGCCCACCAGACATAATAAAACACAGAATATAAAAATGGCCACTAACCAATCAAATGATTGGATCCTTCATGTGTTAAATCTTGTTTATACCCTAGAGATAAAGAGTTACACCCTCAGTATGTAATCAATATTCAATCAATTCTTCACTGGAGCAACTGTTTTCCAATTGACCGCCATTAAAAATGCCCAAAACACAAATGAATAGCCTGTAGGACTTCCACTAAAGTAGTAACCTTTAATTCACAAGTGACAAAATGAAGCATTCATCCTTAAATTGAATAGAAAAGCCTAACCGTCAACTGAGGCTAACACAGGAGATCAGCTGCACTTTTTCTAGCAAAATGCTTTCCATCACGTATCTTCGCCTGATTTCTAGTCTATTTTGCAAGTTTATTTTTGACATATTTTCTTCACCACAGTTAAGTTTCGGTTGTGGTCTCATGGGCAGAGAGTATATGCAATTGCTTAAGTGTCAAAACAAACAAAAAAAGGTCCCAGAGAACACATTTTTTTCCAACGAAAAAATGTATCTCGCTCTGTGTAACACTGCTCATGTGTGCATACATTCACAAACCATCACATTCTTTTCTACCCAATCTGCTTTAATATTTTCCCTCATCATCAAAACTAAATGTAAGCAACAAATTATCAAAGCTGAATGCTTTTACTGAAAAAGAAGGTATTTACTATTAAAATGCACTTAATTGGTATGTTTTAAAACAAGTTTTACAAAATATTAACGTAAGATTTGCTCACCTTTAAGTAATTTTTTTACTTTAGTGAAAAGTACTAGATAAACACCACTGAAAATTTTAGTTCTCTATAAAACAGGTAAATGTTAATAAGGGGGATATTTTCCCCCTCCTACAAACTACTTTCAGGTCACCTGGAGAGATCTTCTTTGAGAATAAAATGATTCCAAAGCAGACAGTGGCACTACATGCACTTCAGACATGGAACCAGCTTCCCCCTCTCTCCGCAGCCTTCCAGTGGCTATTTTGCTAGATGGGGCATCTTCCTCGGGTCCCTCACCGATTATGAGGTTTTGTTTGTAGCTTTGCATGGTGACTACTACTATGCAATGATTTTGACGCTGTTTTAAGCACTTTGGAAAATAAAGTCTACATTTAGAAGCCACCTTTGTGACTTTCTAATCACATGTAGGTCCAAAACACTGTATCGTTCTCCCTCAAATTGCCCTCAAAATCTATTAATTAAAAGATGAGTGTGTGCGTGCCTATATATATATGTATGTATGTATGTATAGTTCCACTTCTCATCTTTTTAAATCTTTCTCCCTGTATACATACATATTTAAAAATCAAAATAATCTCCACTCATGAAGCAGTGTACTTTCAAGGCTAAAGCCTATCTACCAAACAATAAATGTATTGCAAAGCCTTACACCTGTGTACTACCATTCTCCCACCTCTCAGAAGCTTTCCCTAGCAGATTAACACCTGAAATAACAAACCACTAAAACACAGAGACCTGCCATTCTTTCTTGATCTAAAATCAAATCTTCATGTCTACACTAAAGAAAAAATAAAAAAATGTATCGACTCTTCAGTTTGCTCACAGGCTCAGGGCCAAGCTAGACTAATTCAAAATGAATGTTATAGTTCCTGAGTTACAGTTATGCACTTGGATCTACTCTGAAGTGAAATTTCTGTTTTATTTGTTATTCACTTCCCTGCATATTGAGGAGTCTTAGTGTACTTCAGGCCCAATTATGGCGTAATTCAGTGAAAATTTTGGCATTCACTTTTCTGGGGCTAGAATTGTACATGAGTAATTGCGACTCTTGTCACGCTAAATACATTTTTTTCAAAATATGAAATAGAACTAAAACAAAAACCAGACGACCTCCTCATGTTGAATAAAGAAGTCGCTGACTTTTTATATGCAATAGCTCAACAAAAAGCCTTTCCATATGCTGACACCATATCTTGCTCTTGGCACGGCATACTGCCATCCGAAATGTTTGCTGCCTGGCATACTGCAGTTCCACAAGGTTTCTCCCTTCATGTGCCAGGACAGCGCGCAAGTCAATTCTGTATGGTATCAAGCACCCTTGGTTTGCACTGTGATTAATGAAGTAAGAGCAGAGCCCCTTGGAGAGCCAGCATCATCATTTCGTTTGAAGGACTACTCTGATGGACTTCAATATCTTTTAAACCTTCATGTACGTAACAACTATGTTTTGTCTTTGCTCGCTCACTCACTCATCAGCTGTCATAATTGGTTCATGTGCTTGATATTTTGCACTGCAACAAGCAAGATTTCTGACGTATCCTAGATTTCAGATGTCTTCTGTTCAGTGGCCTGCTCTACTGCCTGGCAGTCATGTTTGCCAAACACACAATATTGCTATTACAAGGCATATTGCACAATACACCTAAAAACCCAAGCAGTCAAGGAAAAAAAATGTAGCAGCAGCAGCATGTAAAAGCGTCATGACTATGAAGGAGCTGGACACAATGACAGATCCAAGCACTTGCGCAGAACTGAAGGCTGGAGGAATATACACCCTCTGCAACATTTGGGACTTAATTAAATTAGAAAGTAAGAAAGTCAGTACGCAAACTAGAGGCACTGAGATCACGGACATCTTACAATTTTGAGAACTAGTACAAAGGTAACACTTTCTGGAAGGAAATGCTGGTGATAAATAACAGCTGACCTGAATGAAAGGCAGTAAAGTCAAGACTCATTCCATTAAAAATAGCAAAAATGGTGGAAAAAACAAAATACACCTACAAATACAAATACAGTTACAAATATGCACTTGTCAGAATTAAACCTATCGGTGTGTGGAAATTTATAGGAAATAGTAAGTAATGGGTCATTAAAAAGTGGCCAATATCAACTTGTTTAGGAGAATTTATCAAGGAAAATTTGAGGATGGCTTTGAGATCAAAATGCTATCAATATATTTAATGAAAAGTAATTCTTTCTCCTACCCAAATGAAACACCATGTAACAAAAATCTATCCTGCCTACTTGTATTTTTTGGGTAGAATTGACACCTAATCCTGGTATGAGCAGAGATAATGGTTATTTCCACTGAACTCATGGGGACTGTTCATATTTCTGCATCATGGTGTAGTGAGATCCTGCCTCAGTACCATTGGCGGGCAGCGTTGTCCTATGGCATCTATACCGCTTCCAGTACCTAAGCTAGTTGCACTCTCCCATGGAGACTGCCATATAGATGTTCTGCTGAGAGGAATAATATATGATGATTCATTAAGTTAATTTATGAGAATATATTTTCTTTTAGATCTTATGCAGAGTTATAATTTATTTGCCATATCATGTCCATCTCAACAAAAATAAAGAAAAGTAAGTCCCGTAACCATTTGGAATATGGATTATATTAAGCCTCTGAAAGCAGAATATATTTGTCTGGTTCTGTTCCAGAAAAGCCTACCCACCAACTTCACTGTAAAAATAATTTATTAAAAACTTTGGATGTGGAATCAGGAATAATTACTATAAGCCAACAAAATTTAGTTTGATTTTTTAATGTAACAATTATTCTTCTTATAAATCAATTTCATCCACTATTTTGCTAATTTCTGAGGTAATGTCTGTTTTGGTAAACCTGTGGGTTTGGAGAATGTCATTTTTATTAACTCTCATCTTCTTTTAAGCCTCCTGAATGCCCAGCAATTTCTATTAACACAATATAATAGGAATAATAATTGGACACGACATAAGTATTACAAAGAACTCTGTGTTATGCCATACCATACATTTTAATTTCCTAGAGACAAGGTTTACATTCTTTTTCTTATTCCAGATCTGTAATTACATTCACTGAAGTAGTTTAGTATTAGGCACAGCACATCTTGCAGAATTAGGGACTTCCAGCTGTAACTATCACTACACTTACAGGAGATTTTTTAAGTGAGTAAAAAGATCAAAACTTTTCTTATGCCTTACATAAGGTTACATGTTTTTGATTCAACCGTAAACTAAAATAAACCTCAAACATATCTTTCAAATCTAGCTCTTTATGAATAATGGTTATATTAGCACCATGTCATGGGAAAACTGGCAGTTTTCTTCTGCTGATGTGTAAGAAATTTTGGCATAAAACTGAACTCTTAAGTTTAACCTTGAAGTTTAAACAGTTTGAGGGCCAAATTCTCTTCTGTGATATGTTATTTCAAATCTGAAGTAGATATGCTCAGGAGGCTAATCTGAACATACTGGTAAATTGAGAGCAATATTTATCTTCATTCCTTCATGCTTGAAAAATAACTAATCAAAATGTTTTAAAATGTCTTGCTGGTCTCCCAGCACAAAGACAAATTTCAGCCTCCTGCTCCTTGTAAGTTTAGATAGTTCATTTCTCCACTATCATGGAAAGAACTCCACTATTCGTAAGGAAAGAACAGTTAATGCAGACTTTTTTTACTTCCCAAGACTTCTTTTAATCTAATTACATGGAAGCTATTTTAGTTCTGCGGAAAGTGTTTCGATAAAGGTAACAAAGAAAATCTGAAAAGAATGACGAACTATTCTAGTTCCCCCAACGTGACATTCAAAAATAACCTGATGCTGAATCCTCTCTTTGTGAAAATATGTATCTGGGTTCTTCATAAAAAAACCTGACCACAGTTATATATCAGAAACAGAGGATAGTTATGAAAAAGATTGCCCATCGAGGAGCTTTCATAACTAAGCTTAAAAACTTTATAAGACACTTCTCAGTGCAAAAAAATCCCACACTCAAGCATAGAAACTTCATGGAAATCAGGCAAGTAAAGGATGTTGTGACAGAAAATTTAATCCCAGTAGATATAATAATTCAAAGGAACAACTTGTATTTTTAGTGACATCCTACCAGAAATACTAGCAAAAGATGAAGATTGCTTTTTGGTTAGTTGGAATACATTATTTCTTCTGAATATACTCTTCAGAGTAAATGCTCTCTCATTAATCAGGTCACTAAGAAAAACAGGGACAGATCTGTGTGAGATAAGACTTTTGAACATGTAGGGATAAAAGAGATAAGAAGTTAAGACAGCCTAAGTGGGGGTGAAACTGGTATCCTTATTGCATATGTGGGTGTCCTACAAGATATATGATAGAAATCTTCACACGGCCAAGAAGCACACGACACGGAATATATCCCTGATTATTAAGGGGAAAAAAAGACCTAAAGAGTAATTTCCAGGCAGGTCACAGCAGCTTGCTGCCCCAACACAGCAGGGCAGGTTTGAGTCTCCATCCTATTTCAGTTCTGTCATGCCCCTTTGCCCCGCAACGAACCCGCATGAAGTAGAGCCCAGCTGTTATTCCCATGACATAGCTCTAGCCCAGGACCTGCCCTTGAATTGCCTGCAAGCCACGGGGCATCACAGATCAACCACTCTTGCTTTTACATCTTTTTTACGTATTTATAACTGAGCGGTACACGTAGATGTCTGACAGTGTCTCCCCTTTCTTTCTCCAGGCTCATTGAAGACACCCTATGATGCTGTGATTCTCTGTTATGGCCTGAGCTAAACGAGCAGATCCCCATTGCAGTAAGGAGGAGGTCCCATCCCCTCTCAAACCTCACCCTTGGTCATGTGCTCCAGCCACCTGCCTTGTGCTGCTCCTAAAATTCACCCGGTGGCACTCCAGGCCACTCCTCACTGTGCAAACAGCTAACCAAGCCCCCAAATGAAATAAAATTAAATAAAGGTGTGTGTGGAGGTGCTGCTCAGTGAGTTGAGTTAGACTAAAGCTGAGAGTGAGTGAAAGAGAGAAGAACAAGAGGGGAAGCATATTTCAGCCCTCCTGCTATTCAGCTCATTAATAATATGGAGTAGCATCCTCAGAAAAGAAAAGAAAAAAGAGAAAACACAGAAATTATGCTTCTTGCATGCTCTGTTCTGTATATGGCACTGTTCTGGATGCTCTTTGTTTCAAACAAAAGAAGCAATTGGGCTGCTCAATTTTCTTTTAAGTCAGACACTTGGGTTTGATTTTCAGCAATAACAGACAATCCAAATATATAACTCCGGTTTTAAATGCTTGGCTGAGTACTCAGCTGAATGCAACACCTTTCCTGACTGATGGGAAGATGAGCCATTCTCTTCAGCTGACACTCAGGTACTACCAGCCGGAGCAAAAAGCTGCTGTTAATGTGCTGGTGACAGGAGTTATAAGAAAACGGTTGATGACTTGTAAGAAAAGCTTTGTCACCGTTCTCCATCCCAAAAACCAAACACACACCGTCACAACAGGTGCTAATTTGTATTCTTGCTGTTTGTTCCTAAAAAATGGAATTAATATGAAAACTTGAACTGTTATTTAAACTGCAGATCTGCCCTTTCTAGGCTGGAGAGAAAGCTACCTTTGTGGCTGTCCATAGGACACTCCACCTACACCAGGGACAACAGGAGAACTTCTCTAAGGATGTTCAGCAGTTCCACCCCTTCTGTATACAATATAGTTACTAAAACTAATAATTAATAGAAAACAAAGCCTTATAATGTTTAATACTGATGAATTCAAGAAAATTCCCCTTCAAAGTTATATAAATATAATGAAATATTTGTGCTTTATATTTTATAGCTCAATACAATTATTCAATTAGGAGTAAGCATCTCAAACAGGAGATACTGTTGTCCACAATAGACTTTCTCCTCAAGCCACCAGATACTAGTAACTATTACTCTCAAGTTTATACTTTTCTTTCCTTCATTCTCTTGAGAAGAAGATATATGTAAGGCTTCATGTATTCTGCCTTAAAAAGACCCTTTTACATTTTTTCCTGGAAAAGCGTACACAGAGGGTTTGATCACAGCACATAAAGAATTCAAGCCTCTGTAAGTAATCACTCATGCCCAGTCATGTTGATAACCAGCATCTTTTCCTATCAGCAAACAAATCTGTGGCAATCTGGTTTGGGATGGCTTTCCCTTAACTACTGGGACACTACAACCCCTTACTGATGGCCCGCTCAGTACTTGGGGCAGATCACACTCAGCAGAAGCTTCCAAGGCCACAATATTAATTACTTTTTGCTTGATTTGTCTTTTTTTAGTCCAGTTTCCTTAGACTGTGCAGCGATCTCACTGCGCCGGTGCCTGCCCTACCAATCAGTTACTCACCTACTAACTTCTGAACTTGTCACTTAACTTCAAGTTTTTCCGAAATGGGGTTTGATTTCCTTTAAAAGAGACCACTGGAGAGAGAAGAGCAACTCTATCAGTGCGACTTGGGGAGGGCTGCATCTTGACTTCACCTATTACCAGCCATCAGCCACAAGGGCGCTCTCCAGGGACACAAATCCCTAAGAAACCAAACTTCCCTAGTTTCCCTCATCTGGGTTTCTCTCCAGTAGCGTCTCTGGCAGGCAACAAGAGAAAAATGTTAGTGGGTACAGCCAAGCGACAGTCACTATAATCTCCCTCTTGCTGAACTGCACCATCCTAACTAACCCACACAAACCCCCCAGGCAGCTCCACTCCAGTAGGAAATGTTTTGCGTGGCTCTGCATCAAAACTAGCTGCGGCAGAGGCGACCCGCTGCCCGCCTCTGGGCCAAGCAGAGTCTGTGAACATCACCAGGCAGCTGTGCTTGGCCCTGAACTGCCCCTGCTTGTCACGGCCAGGCCTGACCTATGCCAGTGGCAGAGACGCAGCTCCCTGCCCCAGCCTGAGCATCCTCCAGAAGGTGAAACAAGCCCCCATGCCCAACACAGCCCAATCCTTCCGCACCTGCCCCTAGAAACCTAGAAAAATGCATCACATGGGAACCAGTCAAGTTGAAGAGGAAGTTTAAAGGAATAAGTCCAGATATCTGTCTCTCAGATCAGTCATTTCTCCTCTTTGTGCAAATCACAGGAGCCATCCCAAGTCTGGGGAGAAACGGGGCTTCCTCAAAGCTGGCTACGCTGTAACACAGGGAAGTTGGGAGGCTTGCTCAGAGGGGCTGCAGATCAACTGTGGCCACAACTGACCTCCCAACAGAAAGTGCTGAAGCCCGAGTGACCCTCTCCTCCCTTGTGTCCCGGATACCCCCATAGCTGAACTCCTGCCGGGGAGCAGGGCCGGGGCATCACGCTGCTCCCCCTCTGCGTCCCCTGCGATGCTGGGTACCGCACGG
>NW_009224696.1:3153-5385 GCF_000690835.1 Fulmarus glacialis | reverse complement strand
AGCCTCTGGCAGAATATTTCGTTTGCCTCATCATCCTGGTTGGGTGGTAACTGCATACATGACAACATTAAAGTCACCACCATACTTTACTTATTCTTTTGCAATACACTTTGCAGCCTGAGAGCAATCTAACTTTTTTTCTGTGCCATCTGGTGGCCCCACCTACAACTAAACTCTCATTTCAACCTAGGCAGATCCTTCCACAGCCCTGGTTCACGGGATGCACTCCCTCACCTTTGTTCTGTATCAAAGTACGCATTGTCCTCAGTTTCCTTTGCAAGAAAACTAGGTGGTAAATGAGAACGAGCCTACCTAATGGAGCAGGTGATTGCCGAATCGTAAATACTGAGCACACTGGCCTCGCACTGAAGAAACAGTGCAAAAGCTCCTAGCAAACACTGGAAATTGAAGCAGGCTTCCTGTTCTCTGTAGTACACTAGGGAAATGACCTAATGAATGTGTTAGCACGTAAATCTAATTTTAGAGTCAGACATATTAACACATGAAAACATTATATGTTCCCGGATGTTAAACAGGAGAAGCAGACTTGTCTGAAAAAAGAGCAAGTAGGGATTGCTGGAAAGCCCTAATGATGCTTCACTGAAACAAAAATCTTGCAGAAGATGTAATTAATTTCCATGCTAGTAGTTAGAATTAAATCACCAATGGAAAATATTTTTAAATATTGAGAAAGTCCTGCACACTAACATTTTGAAAATAAACATTTTTGCTTGATTTCTGTTTTTCATTTTTTGTTGTTGTGGTTAGCTTTGAGATAATTTTTCATTTTCAAAATTAATGTGCCAAAAATGATGAAAAAGACAAATCAAATAACACAGTTTGACTAACCTTAAATGATTCACATTCAATGTTTGTAATCAGATTTTTTTTAAATTAAAAAAAAAAAGCTTTTCACCCTGATCCAGGGAAGTTTATTTCAAAGTCTTTACCTTTCTTTACTGAACCAAAAGTCTGTTTTACATTCACCTCTACAACAAATATAACCCTTTCTTTGGAAGTCATGGTTTCTAACATCTAAATCAGGAAGAAAGCAGAATTATTTCAAATACACTTAAATCAGAGAGTCTGTAGAAACTTTAAGAAATGTCACACACAATGCTTCTCCTTTCAGAGAAAACTCTTTTCAAAACATTGAAGCTAAAAATAAATCATGAGATTAAATGCATGCTAAAGAAAGAGAGGATATAAACAGCTAATGGATTAAAAGTGGAAAGAAATAGTGCAAAAAGTTCACATAAATAAAACCAAAAAAAGTAAAAATAAAAACAATGATTAAATATAAACTCATGCATCTATGCAACTGAGGAAAATCAAGCCGACCATTGCTGAATTTCTTTGAGTATTAAATAGTGTGTAATTAGGAAAGAAACAAATAGATGAGGAAATTGCATTTTAATGCCTTTCTGTGTTAATAAATAATAGATATGACAGTCAGAGTAACTATGGAGTTCAGACACATGGGAAAATGAAAGGCGATGACAGGAATGAAGCTGTGATGCCCTCATTATTAGCAGTGATTGTGCATATTAGCATGAGTGTGTGGGAAAGCTATACATTGTTTTTCTTTCAGCAATGCACTCTAAAAAAAGTGAGTCTGATTAGCGATTTTGTTTTAAAGTCAAGTGTAATAAAAAAGATTGAAAATTCTTCATGATTTTATTCCCCTAAGAAGAGAAGCCTTATATATTTACAGCGGTGGAACACGAGATTCCAGGAGCTCATAAGCTGAAGGGAGGTTTTCATAGTGCCTAACTTCAGGCACCTAACTTCAGCACTTACATTAGCGTGATAGGCTTCCTAGATTCCCTGTGTAACTAATGGAGATAGACAAGCTCCTCCAGAGGGTAATTCAGAGCAAGAACCTAACCGAGGTGACCTGAATTGTTCTCCACGGGAGTGTCTCTCTCCGACTATAGAGGGAGTTCAGGTCATTTCCCATTAACTTCTCTGGATCCTTAAGGCGCCTGAAGTTAAGATCCTTGAATATCTCCCCCTCCCCACCCTAGATGACCAGACACCGGGCTGTAGGACACAGAGGAGCAGCATGCACCTGCCTGCAAACACACGAAAAGGAGCAAAAGGGCAAGGCTAGGGAAGGGATTGGAGCAAAACTTTCTGCAAGGGACCACGTGAATTCCCAGACTAAATTCCGTTTTCTTTGGGTCTTATCTTCATCTAGAAAGGACTGAACTGGAGGCTAGGCTGCCTTGA
>NW_009224696.1:1744-3122 GCF_000690835.1 Fulmarus glacialis | reverse complement strand
CAGGGGGAAAGGGGAGAGGGACTGTGTTGGAAGTTGGATACTATACACAGATGCCTGGGATTCATGGGGATGGATGGCGTCAGGGGGCCCAGCCGTGTGGTGCCAGTTTGCTGCGCCAAACCATCTGTGAAAGAAAGATTCCTACAAAAAATTTTTCCTTGGTCCATTAAATAAAATCTGTGTCCCAGACAAGGGACAAGTTCTCAGGGACTGTAGAATCTATTTGCTTGTGTACCCATGTAAAACACACGTTTCTCATGCTTGTAACCAAGGGTGAGGACATTTCATTTGGTAAACAAGCTTAGACTAGATGCAGTCTCTGAAACTGTTTACAGTTTGTTCCCGAAACTATTGTAGCACCGTGCTTAACTTAGGGCATCTTTAAATGCAAGTGAAGACATCCTAGAAGGACCTGGGGATTTTCTTCCCTGGGAAGTATTTAGAATTTACTTGCCAAGTGCTGCAATCAGCAGCATTTCTTTACTCGTATATTGCTACGAAACACAGGGATAAACCAGCTCTGGCAGGGATGATGGAGCATTCTCTAGAGAAGGCATAAAATAGAAAAATCTGCTCAAATCTCACACACCATTCCCTTTCAGTTCAATTGCAGAAGCTCCCCAGAGAACTGTAGGCCGATTCTATACTGCTACTTCAGCAGCAGTGCCAAGTTCAGATCCAGCTTTGCCAGCTAAGCAGCTTGAGACAGTTGCATCTGCATTGCCTTAGCCTGTCTCTGGCTCTCATTAGCTGTGCCCCCTCTGTGCTTCAGTTGGAGCAACTTGACCTCTCCAGATATCCTACAGTCCATGTCCTCTACCTGTCTGACAGGCTCTCCTAGCAGATATATGTTCCAATCTGACTTGTCCCAGGAGCGTTGCCTGCCTCATCCTATTAGCATCCACACAAAATATGCTGCTCAGGAAGCCTGATATTTGCAGAAATGTGGAGCAGGTCTGTGACAGTCGTTTTAGAGCACCTGGTGGCTTCTGTACTCCGGTCTGACACACCAGAAGTTGGAGGTCCATTGGCTCTTTCTTTGTTTTTGCCATCAGGAACCATTGCAGTGTTCCTGGGTGGCAGACATCCTACTTAAACCAGTGACAAACCTTCAGGAAATTGCCCCGTATGACCAAATTATAGCCAGAGCCTTCTCTTAGTAGTGAGAAGGGACCGGCCTCTGCAGTCTGATCTAGCTTCCACCACTGTCGAGGCACCAGCTGGGAGAGAGGAAAGCCACTGTCAATGTCCCAGTAACAGAAGGAGGCAATCAGTCATGTGCTCTTCCTATACAGAGAACATCAAATGTGTTGTCATTTGTACAGTGCGCTTGGCCTGCGGATTGCTGCATCTCTGACAGAGCTTCTTGGAGAAGGGA
>NW_009224696.1:0-1713 GCF_000690835.1 Fulmarus glacialis | reverse complement strand
GAAGAGCGTGTTGAAGTGATTCTAAGGGATCCTGACCAGCTTTGTGGGCCTTCACTAGAATTCTTCTTTCACTAACAGACTCACTGAAATCTCTTGATCTCTGCTCTTGATCCATGGAAAAAGTCTGTCTTGAAGGCTCATAAGGACACAGGTTTTTGAATACCACCTTCAGAACAGTATTCCAGCATGAATTTTCTATCCAGCCATCCTGAACCATCCTTGGGACACAAAGTAGATGCTATCTTCAAGACCTGACTCTCATGCTCTAGTGCTCAGCTATGTTTCTCTCACCCTTAATGACATCTCTTGGGGATCAAGGTCTTCCTTGCTGTCTCATCAAATAAAGACAGCTGGAACAAATCTGAGGTGTGATGGGTCTGGCCCTTAAGGTAGGTCATCCTGAGCTTCTAACTCCTGAACAACTGTGTACTCCCCATCTTGATCTTGACCAAGTCCTGGAAGATGCTTCTTTCTTACCCTCAAGATTTTTAATGAGAACTGTGGTATCTTCAGTGCCCAATGTAGCTGTCCGGCTCCTATAAAACTAGAGTGGTCTCTGAGAAACAAAAGGCCTGGCCTCTAAAGGTGGCAGAGGATGAAGTAGCTGAGCAGTGGACGAGGAGATGCAAGGACAGTGGCATTTAGTAGGACCGCATGGCTGCAGGGGTATCTTTCGAGGAGAAAGAAGCTAGCAGGGTACCAGTCACCTCTAGACTACTGATGGGGAGAAGACCCTGAATTAAGAGTATCTGCCAAGCGAACAAGCTTCCTCACTCCAGACTGAAAGTGTAACACATGACTTCATATATAAACTAATGTGATTACATAGCTATGCCAATAGGTTTCCTTCCTGGCTGCCACCCCAAGAGGCCTGCTTATAACTTCAGTTTTGAAATGTCAGAGTAAAACACTCTTCCACTGTGACTATCATTGACTAAGGTGATCATTCTTTTGGATGTCACATCTTTAGCTCACCTTCACTCTCTTAAAACATAAGCTCTTCACAGCAGAGAACTGCCTACCCTTTATTTTTTCTTCCTTCCCCCGCCCCTCCCCCCCCCGCATTTTTCCCACTGCAGGTGAGACAGAAACAATATAGATAATTGTGGTGGGTTAGCCTTTGCAGTCAAATGCACACCCAGCTGCTCACTCAATTCCCCTTTTCATTGGGGTAGGGGGAAAAAAAAGGATAAGAAAGCTCATGGTCAAGATAAAGACAGGAATAGCACTTACCAATTACTATCATGGGCAAAACAGACGCAGCTCGTGGAAAAATAATTTAATTTATTGCCAATTTAAACTGGGACCATTGTGGACCCATCTGGAACTGGCTGTGTCCGCCAGAGGGCAGCCCCTAACCTCCTACAGAGGTCATCCCTGCAGCCCGTCTGGTACAAAAACCTTACCACTTAAACACCATACAATAATATTAAAACAATAATTAACACTGCAACTTGCATATTCCTTTTGGATGAGACTGAACAGGTATATGGTCTTTAGTAGCAAAAAAAAATACACTCCAGCTGCAAGTGGGCATTCAGTGCATGCAAAGAGTCCAGAGCTGCTCTGAAGGAAAAATGTCCTGAAAGATATATAGTGCAGGAATCAGATCCCCAGCACCAACTCTCTTGTCCTCCACATCTGCTCTTACTGGCCTACACTACTTGACAACGTAGGTATAGCCTATGTTGTGTGTACGTGTAATATTATTAT